>NW_022280038.1:2114656-2134038 GCF_004355925.1 Anarrhichthys ocellatus
GAGAGAGAGAGAGAGAGAGAGAGATCCTCTTCATGATAAAGTTTTGGGCTCGATTCTCAGAGACGCGTCATACAGGCTCTCCTCATCCAGCACTGTACTGCTGTCCAGCAAGTACTTTGCAACCTAAAGTAATAATGAACACAGACACAATTTAAAATGAGTTTTCCCAAGATGCCATGCATATCTGGAACAAACAGAAATGTAAGCTTGATAAATAAGAACTATGATGAAAATAACTTCTTCTGAGCAAATATATACTTTTACTGAACAGAACAGACTATTAGGAAAACCAATCAAAGACATGAAAAAGTATAAAATACACAATAAAATAATACTTAAGAAAAACTCACCTTTGGTTGATAATCAATCTTGTAAGCTGTTTGCTGAAATTGCCGTATTTCTCTGATAATGTGAGATATCTGGAGACAAATGAAATAAAAACAATTTAAGACAGAAACAACAACATGTTCATGTTATTGTGTGTACTTCAGCACACTAGGGTTCGCTACCATTCTCATCTTGGAGAAGTTAACCAGGCTGTCCTCGGTGTAGTTGGGTGTTCCCTCCTCGATGAAGGCCAGGTCAGTCAGGTACATTCCCAGGTAGGGAACACAGGGAGGGTCACAGCTGAGGACAAGAGGAGGGTCAGCTATAGAGATATAGTGCTCAAACATAACGAGGAATGTATGAAACTCCTCCACCACAATGTGTGAGTGAAAAGCTATAGATACGTACTTCTTCAGAGCTTCTCTCAGGTTTTTGAATCGCCCCTCTGATGACACCAGCTTCTGTAACTTGTCGATCACAGTCTTTGTCTAGAAAATAGATCAAAGCAAAACTGTTATTACCAGCAGCCAAACAGTTCATTTAAATCTTTATCAGAGTTTCATGAACTGAGGACAATGCTCTTCAAAATGATCACAATCAGCCTCACAAAGAGCATGTTGTCTTCCTTTCATTTTGTTTCATTCTTGATACAAATTATTTAAAAAAAATTAAGTCTCTTCAATATGACTCAATAAAAAAACCTTGAAAAAAATATGTTTATTCACATTCACGTCCAGGAAGTCCCTGCCCCCCCATAAAGCCTTATATTAAGTGTGGTATTGATCTTCTCACCTAACGCTCAGCAAGAGAGAAAATAAGCGTATTTCCCAGAGTGGTCAAACTACTCCTTTAGGGCAAGCTAAACTTTATTACTAATTACTTAGCTAAATACTGAAAATCTTGCACCCAGTTAACGTCACTGCTGGGAAGCAACGTCAGAAATGTCTGTTACCTGCTTGGAGACTTTGAGCCAGGTCTTCTTGAGGCGGAAGATGGAGCTGCGATTGAGAGAGGATGTGATCTCCAGCATGGCGTTGTAGTTGTGGAGGCAGCGACAGATGTCAGCCACTGCCACCCATTTCTCGATCACCCCCACTCGCATGTTGACATCGTCCCACTGCAGGATCTCTGTGGCGATCTTGTTGCTGATCTGACAAAAAGAGAGAAAAAATACGTGGTAATAATAATGAGCATCAATAAATCTATCTATCTACAGTATCTATCTATCCATCCATCCATCCATTCATCCATCCATCCATCCATCTATCTATAACACACATTTACATTTTTATCCACAATACCAGGGTAAACACATACATCGTTGAAATGCTTGGTTGTCTTCATAATATAGGGAGTTCTCTCGTTCTTGTCGTTCTTCATCCAGCCTTGACCAAAGAACTCCCTGTAGAAGAAAATGTTTTTTCAAATAATCAACAATGAAAAACACACCAGCATTTACTGCGTGCGCTTCCCTTCACTCCCCCCGCCCCCCACTTTATCACCCTTTATCATTTTTTATCGTATAGACCAAGTGCCCGTGTTTGTGCGTTTGCGTTGCACATGCATGCCTGTGTACTCACTCGTATGGGATCACCTTGAAGACCAGGTGGTCCAGCAGCGTGAGTTGCTCAGCTATCTCCAGGGCAGAGTGGCTCTCAAACGGCTCAGTCTTACAGTCCTCCGTGGCCTGACACAAACACAAACACATATTTTGACAATTAAAGCCCAAATCATTTCTACAGGATGTGTAACACTCTTTTAAGAAGTACAGGGCTATTTTATATTGAAAAGGCCTTTTATTTCACTCACCATCTGTGTGATCTCTTCCAGTGTGACCTGGTTGTCTCCAGGGTCCTCCTGAGTGAGAGTCCTACATGCAAAACATACAAGTGTCATTATCTGATAGGTTTGTCCACAATTGACATGACCTGAGTAGACATAAATGGACTTAACCTGTTCAAAAGTGCTCAACTTGACCCAGCACACTGAGTATTCCTTTCTTTCTTTATTCAGTTTGGGTTACAGGCACTTTTGGCTTCAGCTCCTCAGGTTGATAATGTTTAGTAGCAGTAGGGCATGCTGACAGGTTGTTGCGTACAATGTGAAACTGCTGCTCAGAGGAAAAGATTTAAGTTTCTATAGCTTCACTGTCAGTGTCCAGGTCCATTTTGTGGAGGTCCAACAGGGACCTGGGATGTACTGTATCTACATTTGCTGGCATCAGAAATACTTTTGCAGAAGTTTTTTTCTAAAGGGAGCTGACAAACAAATGTGTCATATGTGACTTTATGTGCCATCAAGCGATGTTAACAGAAAACCAACCTGATGATGTTGGCAGCTGCCTTTCTTTCCTGTGTCAGGAGCTCCGGGTCATGCATCACCTCCTCCAGGAAGCCAATTACCCGCATCTTCAGCTCTGTGTTGAGCTCAAAGTCCTGAGGATAAACACAGGAACAACAGCAGAGTCATTACAGAAGTGTTGTTTTTCTTCTGCAAAGGCCTAGAAAGATAGATTGAAACAATGAAAACGATCGAGGGAAAGGTGAACTGTACCTGCGAGTGTTTGGAGACCCAGTGACGCAGCACATTCAGGACTCTGTTTGTGGCAGCTCTCCTGATAACAAACTCTTTGTCCCCATTCCTCTGGTCTGTCGGAAAACCTGGAACCCGGTTTACACAAAGTCGCAGTGAAAATCAATTCGCACACTGATGGAACACTATTTCCTGCCTCCAGATACAGACAAAGCAGATAATAGATATCACTGAAACAGACATTTACAATTTGTTTGGAGGCCCCCTGGTGGTCATAAGCCATAAAACTGCTTATGCTTTTGCTTATCTATTGTGTGTCACTTAGGCGAATTTGTTCAACCAGAAATTAACTGCTGTACAAAGTCATCTGTCATCCAAACAAGGAGGTTTTTGGTGGGGATCATACTAGATATGAGATGCTGCTTTTGTTAATTCTATAATAATAGTCTAATCGTAATAATTGAAGTAGCATCCCCTCACGCGACTGACCTGTGCTGGCGAGCGACATACGACGGTACTTCTCCTTGGTTGGCGTGCCTTCATTGGCACCAGCGGTGGCGATGGCAAAGGCCGAGGCAGCAGAAAGAGCACTGCGGTTATTGTCCAGCTCCCGGCAAGATGACACCACCATTCCATTGTTGAAGGAAAACAGGGAAAACTCTACAGGGAGGAGAAAAAAACAGGGACTTTTATATGATTAAAACTCTTTACTACTCTTCATTTTTGTCATCAAACGGTTAAAGGATACTTCCACTAGAGCATTTTTTATTTACAAAAACAATATTACAACTCTTATATTTCTGAGCCTCAGGATTAGGCTGAAATGGGAATTGAGTCTGGCTCATCTGTTAAGCTATTAAAATGTATTTCTGTAAAGTGCTTTGGAATTACTATTTGTGGATAATCAAGCTCAAGTTGTTGACCAGTGGAGGGCAACAGAGAGCTAAAACAAACCCAGCACAGTGGGTCCTGCAGCTCGTGGCAGTGACGGTGTACACTCCACTGTTTCTGCCTCTCTGCCTCCCTCCTTCACTCCCTCCCTTCCTCCCTGCCTTCCTCCGTTTAGCCGGGGGCGGTATAGAAGAACATGCACATCGTTGCTAAGGTACAAGGTTTCCTTCCACCTACTCACACAAGGCACTGGCTTCCCTTGTATCCAGCACCGTGGGAAGAGAACACGCTGGGGATGAATTGTGCCTGACTACCTACGGGGTGGATGCTCCCTCTCTGTGCGGTACGGGGAGGGCCAGGAGGCTGTGGGTGGTTTTTATCAAGCCCTTATTTGGTTATTGTTACGCTTGTCATTTTCTGAAAAAAAAAAAGTTTGCTATACAGTCCACTGCTGCAGTGTTTATTTAACTCTGTGAGTTACTCTTTGCACTTCTCACATGCACAATCTGACTCTGCTGGATGGTAAAAATGGATCTGATGGTAAAAAACAAAATTATGATTTGGACCTAAAATGTACCCATTTCTTCTATTCTGAGACAGCCACTTGTTTCATCTGCTTTGCTGACATATTTTAAGAATAAGACAAACTCCTGAAAGTTTCAAATGCATTAAAGCAATAGTTTGTAATTTTGGGAAATACGCTTATGCCATGTCTTGCCTAAAAATACAGTAGATGTGGTCAACACTCTCATGTCTGTAGAGTAAATATGAACTACCGCCAGCAAGCAGTTAGCTTAGATTAGCAAACAGGCAACACGGGTTGAAAACAGCTTATTAACAACACGTTGTGGTTTTACTAGGGGTTTATGGGTAATTTATGAGCTTTAGAGGTGCTGGTAGGTGGATTTTGGACAGAGCCAGGCTAGCTGTTTCCCCCTGTTTCCCGTCTTTATGCTAAGCTAACCAGCAGGGGGCAGTGGCTTCTTCTTTACATATATTTACTGACATAAAAATGGTATCAATCTTCTCATATATCTCTATGCATGAAAGCGAACACACTGTCAGGAATTATATCCTGCCTAACCTGTATATGAATGCCAACTGGCTGGTGTTACTTCTGCTACAGGTCTTTTCAGTACTACACCACTGGACAATTGCTCTTTTTAAAACTGATTTAATTTTCGTTTAACTGCTCATTTCACATTATCTGGTTCTCTGACTAGTTGAATCATGCAATCTGCTAGCAGGAAGTATTCAGTAAAGTGCTCATAGAGGATGTGGCATAAGAACAGCATGCCTGTTTGTGCTTCGTTTTACTAATGATATTGTTATTGACATGATCTATTATTATTGATTTTATTTTGTCATTTTCTAATCCGCCAAGACACTCCACTGGCAAGTACTCACTAGCACTAAGCGCTAAGCTACTTTAGTTTGCCAGCTCTTACATTCTTGCCAAGTTACTTAACAATCTTGCCAACTCGTTTGTTTTTAAACTGGTGGGTTGGTATTCAAAAGTAGATCACACGATGTCGCGGACATGGAGCCTATTAAACAGAACACTGTGATGTAACACAATGGAGCAGAGACAAAGTATACTGCACCAGAGTTTTTTGACTTGACGTTCTTGGGTGTTGATGGTGATTTGGGAGGAGACATTTCTGCTTCTGCTTCGTCACTCTGTCTTGGGTCCTCGTCACATTCCTCTCTCACAGACAGATCTGGACAGAAAAAAAAAAAGTGTTTCACAATCAAGAAAAAAAGGCAGTAAAGGAGCAGACGTGTATGAAAGTGATGTACGGGCATAACTGCTGGGTTGAGCTTGGTGGTAGCTGGCAATGATACGACTGGGGCAAAACATTCAAATTGAATTTGAAAAAAAAAACTATACATGATGTACTGCTGCTCTTTTGCTGTGCAAGCTCAAAGAAGACTGTTAAAGAAGTTGATTTATTTTTTATTTCACCTCTTACATATATTCAGTACCAGTCTAACTTTGATGGGATTGACAGTCAAAGTTGCTCTAGTATGAGTGGAGGATATATACAAGATATGAGCATGACAGTGGGTTTGTGAAAATGCTTCCACACTACATGAACCTCATTAAAACTGAGCAAAATCCCATGGACAGTGATTCTGACCTTGCTTGTTGAGGACAGACTCCTCCGCCTTGCCTTCGGCTTTGGTCTCTCCCTCGTCGGGGATCTTGCTGGCCATGGTGCTGGACACATATAGCTTGTTGATGTCGAGGGTGGTCTTACTGAAGGGTGACATGGTGGAGTGCATGCTTGCATAGCCATTGGGAGAACAACTGAGTGCAGCCAGGTCCAGGGCTTTGCCCCCTGTGATGATGGGGATGTTGAGCGAAAGCTTGCGACGGCGGTTGGGCGAGGACGTCTTGGTGATGGAGAGCGGAGGAGGGGAAGAGAACTTGCGGCTGGCACGTGGCGACGTGGGTGGCTCGCCGTAGAGGAGTTTGTTGTTCTGGCTGCTGGCAAAGAAAAGCTCCAAAGAACTGCAGAAGAGGAGAGAATGAAAAAGCGGAAAAAAGACAGAAGGGTGAACACTAAGAAGAGCATCTTTCACAACTACAAACATCACTTTTGGGATTTTTGGTTAATTATTTCCAGTGACCTGAATAAGAGAGAGAGGGAAGAATTTGTAATAATGGGGGTGGAATGGTGCACTTGGTGTCAGTACACAGAAGCAGAGAGGGAACACATTAACCACAGGGCTCTTCGGGAGCTCCTGCCTCTTTTATTTAAGCTACATTGTTTAAGACAGCATCCTTCTTGCACTGAGAGCCACCCCCTCTGAAGGCCTATAAATAGCATGTCAAGTGACAGTGTGGGAGGCACGGGTGCTGCCAACAGCAACCAGCCCAGGGGAGGCCCACAGAGACATGGGGAGAGAGAAACAGAGAGAAAAGGGGAGCCAAATAGAGGAAGGGAGAGGGAAAGAGGGAGAAAGAGACAGAGGTGCAGTGCAAAAAAAAAATTAAAGCGGGCAAAAACAGTGAGACTGAGAGGGAGGGGGCGAGAAAGGAGCAACATAGTGGATATGGATTCCACCACAGCGAAGGCTGCTGGCTGGGAGTGGGCAAATGGGAAGCCTCCAGCCCTGTATGGTGTTAGCTGCAGCCATGTTGTGTCTCCTCACCTAAATTTGTAAAAGAAAGGAGGTGAGAATGAGAAAGATGGGAATTGAGGGAGGCCGGGAGAGGGAGACAAGGGGGAGTTCGAAAAGAAAAAAGGCAAAACACAAAAAGCAATGTGGAGAGTTAAGAGAGGACACAAGTCAAGCAGGAAAGAGGAAAATCGAGAGGAGATAATCAAGCAGGAGAAGAGAGAGGAGTAAGACAAAAAGAAAGAAGGAGCAAGAGAGGAGAGCAAGGTCTGGGTGCAAAACACCACCATCAATATTTAATACCGTAGAGCCGCTGCAGATGATGGGAGAAAGGGAGAGAAAGAGGGAGGGAGGGAGAGAGGGAGAAGACGAGGAGGAGAGAGGGAGAGGGTGGGGTCCTGCAGCAGAGTGAAGGGTTGCCATGGTGACAGCGCAGCGGAGAGAGGAATGGTCAGACTCGTGGAAAGAAAAATAAAAGTGAGAGAACGGAAAAGGGTAAAAGAGAGGAATGAGAAAGAAGAGGAGGGGTAAGGGAGAGGTGGGTGGACGCAGGACCCAATTAACTGTGATGGCGGACAGAAGACGAGAGGAGTGGATGTGTTGGTGTGACCTCTCGCTGCCTCTCCTCTAGTCCCTTCTCACCTGGACAGGGTACGATAGCATGAAGGGCTGCTTACAGACAGTCCACGTGAGAGCAAAGACAAATCCAGACACAGGGGAAGTCCTACCTTTTCACTGCACCATTACAGCACTGTTGCTGCATCCTTCGGAGAAAATTAAATTTCAAACTTTGTTCCCTTTTCAGTTGTCAGAATCTACATGGATTGGCACTGAGGTGCTTGGAGGAGTTAAGTGTAACAAACCGTTTGCGCTCACCTGTTTAAAGGTAGAACCACTTCCTGAAGAGGGACTACAGTAACTCTGAATTAACTTGATCGCAATTGCAAACACTGTTACAGAGGTGGGCGATGTGCAGGCCCTCTGTTTCAGCTGCAGTTTCAGCTGGTTGAGACACTTTCCCTTTAATTTTCTTTGGCTGATGTTGTCATGCATTTCAAGTCCGCCACATACAGCACATTGATTTGCCTTGTTGTTGAAAGGTGCTATACAAATAAACTTGCCTTCAACGCCTTCACATATCAGATAATTATGCTGTTCTTGGACTGATGGACCTGGAGATTTCATTTGACTTTGGAGCTCGGCTAGTTGTTCCATGTTGGTTTACTGTAACAGGACTAAGAGTCTTACTTACAGAAAAGTTAGCTGCCCTGTGGAGCTGCGCTTGGGCACAGCGGTGCTTTGAGCTAACGTCCGTGCGCTAACATGGTTACAGTGATAATGCTAATGGGAATGTCATTAGTTTTGCAATTATTTGGTCATTAACCAAACTTTATAAAAACTTTGACTTGATGGTGGTAAATGAAAAGTCAGGGGATCCTTTAAAGTTAGTAAGATTCGTCATTTGGGGACTATGCATACCTGTACAAAATTACATGGCAATCCATCCAATAGTTATATCGATAAAATATTTCATTTCTGGATCGAGGTGGTGGACCGCTTCAAGCGCTTCAAGCATGGCTAAATGAGTTACATATCAAAGTGCTGATTGCAGACCTCTTTACACCTGACAAATGCTGCTAATTGGTATTCAGGCCTTTGTAGCAGTGTAGCAGGTATTTTCTTATGAACTAGAGATAAAGACTTTCCCACATTCCACAGGTGTGGAATAAAAACCACGCATACTGTAAATATGATGTGAAGAAATTTCATCTCGACACAGGCTAATAAATGATCAAACACATAAAAACAATGTGTGCACACACAGAGTAAGCAGAACAAGACATCGGAGTGCTATCTTCAAACGTTCTCTATTAGCCTGCAAATAAAATATGGTTAGTGTGAAAGATGTCACACCAGTGAGCTCATAAAATCCCTTAAACCTCTTGGAACCGCCTCACTCGAGGGATCACTCACCGTGCAGGGATGGCACTGATGGGCTTCTTGTAGATGGTGATGAGCTTGTCCAGCACTACGTCAGCGCTGGTGAAGACGCGGTAGGAGTGGAGGAAAGTGTTCAGGAAGTCGATGGAGAGGAAGCGCAAGTCAGTCAGCCTCTCCAACAAGCGCTCCACGCTGGCGTAGCGGATCTGCAGCACCTTGCAAGAGTTCATCATCTTGCTGAAGCGGATGTCCACATCATCACAGTACAAGCTGGTGTCCGACCTGCGTTGGGGTTTAACTGAGGTTAGGAATGTGACTCAGAGGGATTTAGCTCCCAGTACTTATGCAAACCACCTCCAGTTAGTACATTTTTATGGTCACATGTGGGTCAGTGGGTAAAGCATTAACATGACTATGGGTTGGGTAGTTTTCAAACGTGATAAAAACACACTTTCAAAAATCTATACAATATCAGAAAGTACTAATTTTGACATTTTAACTCTATGGTGAATATTCAGTTGTGTATACATACAACTGCAAGAGACTAGAGTGCGTGTGTGTGCCCTTGTAATCTTTATGAGGACCAATTTCAGACCTTGAAAGTGAGAAGATTTTAGAAAATTAAAATGATGATTCACTTATTTAACTTGCTGTTTCTGGGTCCAATAAGGTTTAGGTTGGGGTTAGGCATGTAGTTGTGATGGTTAAGGTTAGAGCATGGGGGATATGTTATGTCGCTAAGGGTCCTCACAAGTATAGCACTAAAAACATTAGAGTTTGGGCACACATGTTCATGCATTTTTCATATATGTATGTAACGCAAATGCCAATCTCTGTTTGTGCATGTATAATGTCTGTGCCTTTCTGCGTGGTGTCAGACTCTCACTTAATCATCTGTGGCACAGTCACTTTACTGTTTTCCTCGAAGGCGTTCATCATCAGACCATTGCAGCGAATGTTGTCAATGCACTGTAAGGCAAGCATACAGACAGAAAAAAGGCAGTTAGTGATTATAACACAGCAAGAGGGAGTTAACAAACTTTAGATGATACACTTTTCTATCCCGAACGGCCATGAGTTGTTCTGTTCTAATCTTTGCAATGTTACGTTCTGTCCCGAAATGATGTTTGCAGCCTACAATCTTAGCTCTAATTTAATTACTTCAATTGTAATGTAAACTCTGTTCATCTAATGATGCTTAAGTGAAATCATCGCTTTGTGTGGAACACATTGAGTCTTTAATCACGCAGTTGAGCACACGTACCTGGCTGATGTCGCTTGTCCACGCTGATTTCTCCTGTCGGGACGAAGGCACCAGGATGACGGTGAAGGGCTGGACGTCTTTGGGCTCCACCATCACTTTAAAGTCCAGGTGCTCTATGTCCGGGCCACTCCGCTCCACTTTGGCTGCAATGTTCAACAATAATTATTTTCCTGTGACAGGGTAACATAAAATATACTGAGAGCAAACATTGTGAGAAGAAAGAAGAACTTACAAGAAAACAGAAATGACAAAATAACATTTAAACAAATTTACACTTTAGCAAAGTTCAGTTTGTAATTGTGACTGAGTCTAGCTCAAAGTTCTGAGAGGGCAAACATTCATTTTTAAATCAGATTTGTGTCATGTATGATTATACTGTTTTTTTTATTGATTTATACATTCAGAAATATTTAACAGTGATGTTTTTTGCATTCTTGACATTCCCAGACCCGTTTGGAGTTTGACATTTTAAGTGTTTAAAGTGCAGATATGTGTTTTCCATTTGCAGTTTCTAATTAAGAGAGAGTTGCATGAATGCACAAAGCTATTATTAACGATGATCCATTGTGGTTTGCTTGATTAAATAATGTGCAACCAACACCATTTCAACCAGTTTCAACCGTTGTGAATGGGATTGTTTTTGTTACGTTTGATGCTGGTGAGTGAAGAAACAATATCTTTGTAGAAAAAAAGTCTACAGCTCTCTGCGGACAGTCATGCAAACAGGATCATTTTGGAGACTTTTATCCAAAGGGCTCAAAGAAACTACTTAACTGATCAGAAAAATAATGTAATACAGTATGTTATTCATCTGCAGTTTTGTTGTTGTAACTGTTTAAGTTTAGCTATTCCCAAAACAAAAGTGACTGTGGGAGTGAAGAAATGATGCAAAGTGCTCGGAGTCAGGGTTAACCTCGTGGAAATATTTTGCACAGACAGAAATTAAAATGTTGATCACTGACTGTTACAGTTTGTCTTTGGGAAGGTTTGCAATTATTCAAGTCCAGTAGTTTACTGAGCTACTGAAAAATTGCATAGCTTTACTGTATGTTTCAACTACATAAACTTTTGAATATATTGTATGTGGTAACTTACACTCATCATCTGTCCCCTCTGGCTCCTCCATCAGTGTGCAGTCTATGAGAGAGATCACTCCATTCTGTGACAGGGTTGAAAGGTCACAATTTCACATACAGTTTGCTAGACAGTGGAGGTTTCTTTGTAGTTTTAGGAAGTCTGAACAAAAGCTGCTGAAAAAGTTACCGACTTTGTAAATGTCTCCTTCGGGGCCATTAAAACGCTGGGTCAATGCTATGATTTTATTGGATGTGACTAAAACGTTTTCTGGAGAAAAAGAAGATAAACTAAATTATAATTATAATATATATATATTATATATTATATTCGTTGGGAAAAATGTAAAGCTTTGTCAACTTTGGTATTTCTTCATTTCAACCAGTTTAGAGACATTTGATCTGTTTTATAGGAAACTTTAAGAAAAAAGTTTACCTCAATAATTGGGTTGTATCTTTTTTTTAATATCAGGTCATCTGAAGTACAATCCTACTGTACCTTAGTGATGTGTAGTTTTCCCCCGGAGCCGCGGGTACAGATGATGAGATGTTTGGAGAAGAGGAAACACTGTCTCTCGCCCTCTTTCTTCAGAGACAGAGAGCCCAGTCGGCCTCTCGTGATCTTCCCTTTCTCGCTCATCGGCACCTGGATCAGGGAACCTGTGGAATGCCACGCACACACACACGCACACACACACACACACACACAGGAGAAAACACATAAAATGTGACTTTGACCTTGATCTTATAATTGGTGTTTAACCTTCGAAAAGCCTTTTATAGGAATAACCAAATGACTCTCTCTCAGCTATTCCTGTACCACAAGGTCAACACCTCTTTGTAATATCAGGTGTGGTTACAGTTGACGACAAACGAACAAAATGTTTGCTCCTACTGTATCTGTATATCTTCAGAGTAAAATTGTGTGTAAACATTTAGACTTCTGTCGCCTGCAGTTTGCAATTAGAGTGAAATATATAACAGGTATGTGTTTGTGTGTAAGTAATCAGTGATTTTATTCACATGTCTGCAGAGATGGAGGAAGGTGTTGAACATCTGGGTGAGATTATATGTGATGCATCACAACCGAAGAGATGTGTGAGGATGGTGTTAAATGTATGAGGAAGAATTGATATATAAAACTGTAAACAAATAATGTATGCCGTGCCGGTGAGTATAGTGTTACTCAGTTGATAGTTAGTTACTTACTCAGTTTGAAATTCAGTAATAACCTTCCAGTTACTATTAGTTTCAGTAATGCTTTGTTACTTTGACATCTCGGGTCGGCTAGTTTGCTGTCTGACCAGAACTTAGATAGTATGTTAATCATCAGTTTGGTCTCTTTGTGTTTAGTGAATAAACTGGAGGTTTTCAGTGTATGTACAAATGATTTTTTAACAATGAATCCTTGAACTGAACTGACTTTACTGGCTGTGAGCAGAGAAAGTCCCCTCACCGGTGACTGAGAGCACTGTTGTCAGCTCCGCTGTGATAAACCCTACGTTACTTCCTCCTTAAAAGCCTATTAAAAGACTGTGAAAACCACAGAAACAATCATAATCCAATTAACTCATCAATAACATGGTAATTAGCTGTTAACCATATGTGCAGTGCTTGTGTTGCTAGTTTTGTATTGAACTGATTATGACAGCTTGGACCAGAATCAGACTGAACGAGCTGAAGACAGTCAGAATGAACGCTGAACTTCACAGCGGTATGAATGCTGAGGCTAAGTGCATTTGCACGTTGATGTGCCGCTAAGAAACAAATCAATACAAAAATCCCTTTTCACAATTTTCTCTTACTTACCTTGCCTGACAAATGTCTGACTGGTGTCCAGCAGCACTTCACAACCCTCCACAATCATCCGCTCAATAGCTAGGTTCTTCCTGATGTTCTCCGTCTCGCTCACCTCATCGTGCATGATTCTGAAGGTACAGAATGAAAAACTTCACCGTCCAAGTTGCTTAATGAATTCATTAAATATAGTATCCCTCCACAAAATCACTGCATGAATCTGACAGACATCTCTGTATCCATTCATTCACACTGAGAGAGTTTTAACATATACTGTAGCACAATGTACATTATATTTTCAATCGCTTGATTGACTGACTGATAGAGCTATACCTGGAAAGTTCCTCCAGTTTTGACTTGGCGTAGTCCAAACTGTTTCTCTCTACATGCTCATGGGGGGTGTGAGCCAGCAGCTCATGCAGCGTCAGGATGTAACGAGGGATCTGAGAGGGAAAGAGACAGAAAGGTGTTTTAATGAGTTATTGAAATGGGTATCTTTAATCTTTTAGTGTTAAAATGTGTTAAAAGAGATTTCAAGCTTTTCATAAGCAGTGTCAAACATCTTGACTCGAATGGCCTTGTACTGGTAATTAACTGTTCATGGATCCCATCCAGGGTTTGCCTGGGAAGCAAAAAGATCCTCTCTTTTACCAGAGAGCTGATAATATTGGCACTTTTGTTCACATTCACCCTGAAACACTATGTTTCCTTTCATCACCACAACATCCACTGTCTTCATTTGAAACATAATTGTTCTGCTGTTAATGTAGATTTGAAAACCTCAGTTCATTTGAACACAGATTATTGTGCAAAAGTGCTACAACTGTTTGCACCTCATGTCATTATTGAAGATTAAAAACTTAATTAAGTTGTCTATGGTGACGTCTCACCATCAGATTTTTTGAATAATTAATTTTCACACAAATAACATTGATTCTCTAATAGAGGCATTCTTACTTTTTATTTTTGGTTTTCAGTTTTTTTTAACGCCAGAACTGCTGTATTAGTGATGTCACAAGTTATGAAAAATTTAAGATAAAGCATTGAAGCCATTTGGGGTTTTTAATGTTACACTTGTTGCCCTGATGGAGGAGCCATGATTAAATGTCTTTTAAACTTATATGCCATTTTCCAGAAATCATTGGTCCAGTTTAAACCAGAACAGAATGATATTTTCTGTCAAATGGGCATGTCTCTCACTTTGAAAGACCCGATATGCAGCTGCTTGAATCTCAAAAACAATACAACTATGAATACAAATTAAACAAATTGGCTATAATAAAGGTCTAACTCATAAGTGATATGTCACAACACTGTGTGATTTTGACAAAACATGGACATATGAGGCATTTTGGCACTCTGCATTGTTAAAAACACTACACGAGTGTGAAAAGTGTGAAAAGCCATAGTTTTGTAAGAAGGCTCTAGATGGCTTTATAATATTAACATTAACACTAAGTTGGCTTAATCCAGGTCAGTACATCGGAAAAGTAAACATAATACCGTATTTGAACATATTTCACCACAGTGTTGTTTGAGCACAAAGACCTTTTTCAAAAGGAAGTAAGGTTCATGTGCATGCACCAATGTGTACAGGCTTATACTTTATCACAATGTATACGGATTGTGTAATATAACTGCTGTTATCAACACTGTAATCCTGAAGTCTCACCTGAAACATGGGGTAAGTGAGGAAGGTCTCCAGTGTCCTCTCCTCACAGTCGGGCTTGGCCTCGTACTGCTTCAGCAGTTTGTCGAAGTCTCGGTTCTGTTTGCAGTGGGCCAGGATTTGCAGGCTGTACTGATGATTCCTCACAAACTCCTGGTAGATGTTGAGCATGGGCAACAAGATGTCAAACAGGTCCGCTGTAAAGAGAAGCAGAAATCTTCATGAATAAATATATGGTTTCTGACACTACATCAAGAGCAAAAGCTAAAAACAGGCTATTTCTTTTAAATCTTACACCATGAAAAAATAAAAATTGCTTTTTATTTGTAAAACTTTCTGCAAACACCTAAATTAAAGTAGGACACAAGTACAAAATCATTCGGCGTTATGTTGTTGACAGTGTGAATCATGTGAGAAAAAAAGCATTGTTTTTAGAGAAATGTTTTTGCATGGTATGAGTGCCACAAGCTGGTTGGCGACTCTCTCAGGTAGATATTTTTTTATGTATGATTTTGGGGAACTGACCCTATAACAAACCCCAACAAAAACAAGCCAAATGTTGTGTGGGTGACTGAGGGATAGTCTCCGTGTCTCTTACCCAGCACCAGGGTCGGCCAGCTGGCTATCCGGGCCTTCAGGCCCTGGTAGAAGATCTGATGGAGGAACATGATGGTCTCACTGATAAAAAAAAAATCAAAGCAAAACAGCGGTCATGAGGTATTGTTTCTCCCTCTCTTGTTCACAACCATTGGCAGCTTCCAACGTCCCACTATCACAACCAGTCTCAGCACCAGCCACCTGTTAAGGAAGATGCTGCTGACGTCATCGTGAGTGATGGGCGGCTTCTTGGAGCTGGCGGCCATGCGCAGCGGCCGCAGGAAGTTGTTGACCAGGATGTGGAGTTGCTGGACATATTCGGCCTCGGCCTCCAGCATGCTAAACACAACCTGGTTCCTCTTCCTCATGCTTTCAGCGTGGGGTGAACGGATGTAGTCCTGGATGATGGTTTTCCACTTCCTGCGGCAAATCCAACCTCGCAGGAAACTCTGGACCTGTGTTGAAAAAGGTTAGCACACAAGTTAAGCTGGCATTGTTTGCATTTGTGTGTGCATGCATGGATTTGTGACTATAATGAGGTAATCCAGTGGGTTTTGAAAGAGTTTTACCAGCCTAATAAGTAGGCTAATTTTCTTTATAAAAAAAGGTGTACTTAGTGCTTCAACTTATCCTGCAACTTTGGGAATAATTAGGAGGTAGGAGGTATTTCATTTAAAATGAGTCTGGAAAGAGTGTATTCCAATAGAGTCACAGACATTTTTTGTATTTCATTAACTATTTAAGACAAGTATCATCGTTTACATGAGGCATTGTTAGATAGTGACGAACTGTCACTGTCACTCTTCCCTTCACGATGTAGATAGTAGTCCTTCCTGGAAACAAATATCAAGATTTCCAACATCACAAGGCGAAGAGGAATGCACCTAGTCAGACTAAGATCCATATCTTGAAGCTAATGGCTATGAAGACAAGCTTAGCTAGCTCGTGTTTGGGTCATCACTGTGTGAGAATTGTTAAAGAATGCTAAAGAATTCCTCGTGGTTTTACTAAAACCCGCATTAATTGATTTTTGTGGTCACTTGGGGGTATCACAATAACACATATTATGACCTAATAAAGGTGCCGTGGAGAACGTGCTAGCAA
Source organism: Anarrhichthys ocellatus (assembly GCF_004355925.1). Taxonomy (NCBI): domain Eukaryota; kingdom Metazoa; phylum Chordata; class Actinopteri; order Perciformes; family Anarhichadidae; genus Anarrhichthys; species Anarrhichthys ocellatus. The sequence goes on from NW_022280038.1 coordinate 2,130,978, forward strand.
ACAGTTGCCTGTTTACACATCCTGCAGTAGCATTAATTTGGAGTAGTGTTTCTGTTGATCTGACAAATTCAATATTCATTCTCCTTCATGCTCCATATTGTTAATACTAGTTGAACATGTTACACCGGTGCACTGGTGCATAGGTGTAAATACAGCTACCTGCTGCAGTTGGAAACAATTTTGGTTGAGAGTACTGAGAGGACACCAAAACAGAAGCGCTGAAGGCGGTAAAAACCAAAACACTAAGCTCAAAGGCACAAAAATCTGAGGTGAGGGGAACAACAGAATCGGGTCGCAATTATCTGTAGCTTCGTTGCCTTCTCGGCTTTAAAGTAACTACCTTTCTAAAACTTCCCAGCTTCATTAAGGAGCAGGCAGCTGCTTCAGTAGAGCTGAAGAACAAGCCTGTGGTTGTAGTGGATGAGGGGCTCCCTGCTGTGAATACAAGAGTGAGCTTCCTTGAATAAATGAAGGTTAAAAATAAAACCTGTTTCAGAAACCATACGTATATCTCTGCTGGAACAAATCAAACTTCCCCTCCGTCCTTTTCCCCTTCCCACTTGGCTTTCCTCTTTGCATTGCTTTAGTTTTTCTTGATGAAGACAGAAGAGTGATTCAGGCTTTCTCCTTTAAAACGGCGCAGCACTAAAGCAGTCAGACCTCACCTTTTTGATCTTCTTGATCTCTGTGTCGTCTTCACTGGGAGGCACCTCTGGATTTGACTGGATCTTTTCATTGTTCTTCAGCAGTCCAGCGATCTGAAATCCAACACAAATCAAACATTGTATTGACTGAGTACCTCACACTGTACGCATCTATAATCCTGCTCTTGCTCTTGGTAATGTCATATTCTCTCACTGCACTCACTGTCTTTATCATGATTCTGAATGTTTTTTTTTTCTTTGTTATCGTCCATTAGCCGGTTTCAAAGATTCACATATGAACAAATGGTACCAGTTGCATCTAAATGTATTTCATTTTATTCAACCCTTTTTCATTTACTCCCATTAGACTCACACCGTGTATAAATAAGAACAGACCAGAGAAAAACAGCTTTCAATAAAGGACTGAAATTAAACAAAACAACCCAAAATCCATTACTACTTCCCGTTTTAGCCATGGAAAGTGAAACAGTTGATTATCATTTTGTGGTGCAGGCGGCCGTATCAGGTACAAGAGAAGCTGATTCATGCATATTGAAAACATTCAATTCAAATGGAGCTAGCCATTAGCACATTAAAGAGAGATGTATTTGATCCATTTTAGACTGTATAATTAGGATACAAAACACTCAGTAACCGTACTGCAGAGACTCTAACAAGGACATCCCGGGGGCGCTGCAAGCTCCCCCGGATCACTTGCCTTGAACTCACAACATTTTGGTTTGGAATCCGGGTCGTGACCTTTGTCCATTGCCCTTTCTGTCTTTATACTCTGTGACTGACTACTTTTACTTCAACCTTTTCTCTCTCTGTCTCTGTAAACCATACAGTAACAAAAAACAAACACACACAGGTAATACTAGCATGAAATTACAAGGCAAGTTACCTCTGATTTTAGCCGCTCTATCTCGATTTCCCCATCCTCTATCTGTTGTCGAAGTTGCTTGGCAACCATTTTCTCCGTCTCCACTATTTGGAGTAGATGGAGATACTTCTGCATGAGGGTCTCATGCTCTGTAGCCAGGTTCCTGTAACTATACAGACACGCACACAGACATTGTAAGGACCTCATTAACGTGTGTTTCATGGGCTTGCCATAGATTTATCAAAGCAAAAGGAGACTTCTGATCAGCATATGTTTGAACCACAGACCTTACGTCTGCACTGAGCGCAGGCACTTACGCAACCAGTTCATCAAATACTTATGGGCTTAGCAAACCATGTGTAAAGCCTGCTTCTGCATGAGCAATTATTCTGAGCATTACCCAATTCAACAAAAGGTTTTAGATTAATTTGATTCAACATCACAAAATGTGTCAAAGTGTAAATGCGCTGAAATAAATAGTAGTTAAAAAAAGAATTCAAAGCCTTAGAAAATGGCATCCAGACTTAAGAAACCTCAACAAAGGCCATATAATGATATGTAAGTACAGATCTTCATTTGCCCTGCAGCGTATAACATGCTTACAGGCCATCTTACTACAGTAAGTGCTGCTGCCCTGACTGAGAACTAATCAATGTGATCTTCAATAAGTTCAATCAATTGACCTTTCACCTGACAAATTCCCACTGCTGACATTTAGAATGATTGTATCGTGATTGTAAATGTCCTGACAAATATCAGAAAATGGCCATGACATTTTTTTTAAACATTCATGGGTCCCAGAGAATACATCGTAATGACTCTGGTGATCCCCAGTCTTTTTGGGTCAGTTAAATTTGCCGATTAGTCCGATATTTTGGTTCAGCATATTAGCATATTCATGTTAGTTCAGCATTTAGCTCAAAGCACCGCTGTGCCTTAGTACAGCCTTACATTCGATTCTTGTTAGGATACAACTACATCTCATTCTGAGCAGCTACTTAGCTAGCTAACCTGCAAACTAATGTTAGCAGTGCACGATTCCCAAGTGAATGTTTGTTATATCGCTTGATTGACAAGCTGCAGGACAAGACGCATGTTCACGGGTTGGATAAGAAGGACACTTAAGCAGGAAAGCTAATGTAGTGTCTGTCCTGTGACTCTTGTTCTTGTGCCGCTTTCTGGCTCGGTGTGACCGTCTGCTCTGCATGTGAGAGAATGCTGAATTGATGCAAATCTAGGGGATGCCATCATGAAACCAAAAATAGATACTTTCTCCCTTTTGGTTTCCGACTTTCTTTTCTCAAAGGAGAACACAGGACAATTGATTTAAAGGGCAGATATGTATGCTGTAGCAGATTTCTTTTTTTTGTTAGTGGACTTTGAAAGTTAAAAGTTAATAGTACTCCAAATGACTGTTTTGAGCATATCGAGTCTTACAACCCGATAAGCTTGAAAAACCCTTTTAATGTCCTACATCACAGGGTGCGCACACACACACACACACACACACACACACACACACACACACACACAC
>NW_022280038.1:2134048-2136894 GCF_004355925.1 Anarrhichthys ocellatus
CACACACACACACACACACACACACACACACACACACACACACACACTTCCTCAACATCCTCAGCTGACTGTGTGTATGTAGGTGAAAGGTCATATGTGAGAGGTACCTGGCCTGTGTGATGGCAGCCACCCACTCATCAGAGTCCTTGACGTCCTCCGTGCGCAGCTCCAGAGCCTTCTGGTTGTCATGATTGAACGTGACGGTAAAGTAATACTGGAAACAGAAATGATGGAAAGAGTCAAATATTTGCTCAGCATGTAATAAGACAATCAGTATATATTAAAGGCTTTTAGTTAAAGATTTGGAGAAAAGCCTATCAAAGGGAAAACCTTGGATGATTCGTCATAACTGACCGTCTTTTTTGTGTTAAAATTGAAGTTGTATCTACATGCATGCCCATGTGTGTGAATGAGTGGGAGAGAGAGATCCTGAGGGAAAAGTCTTGAGAGATTCATTATAAAGCCTCTGTGCATTCTCCCTGTAACCTGGCAACTCACCTCTGAATTGGTGGAAGCCTCTCGACTGACGCCACATTTTGTTTTGCTTTGTCCCAGTGGTTTGGCTGCATTTTAGTGACACAAACACCTCTGTGTCCTCGCCCATTTTAACTCCCTCGCCAATTATCCCCAGTGACCCTTCAGCCTTAAAGGTTCAGAAATGGCAATTGTGGCAAATGCATGTGGAATTGTTTTCTAATAGGCTTATCAGGTAAAATCCTCAAATCAACAAAGTGGTGGTCATTGCATTAATAGTACAGACAGCCTATTTGTAGTAGAAACACATCAAATTATAAAACACTAATGCATTGTAAATAGACCCCACAAATCCAATATATTGGATTTTTTTATCCCTCCCAAATGCCAAGAGCAAATCATTGGTGAAGGGGAGTAATGTTCCATATTTCCTGATGAGCAGCAGAATGGGCCTTTGTCAATAATGTGCTTCCAATCTCTCGCTTCCTGTGAGCTGTTATGTCAAGCCTTTCTTTTTGCCACAGAGACACTGTAGTGTAAGTGAGACAATATAGCCAGCAGTAAATCCTTGTTTAAAATGGACAAACGGTATTTGAGAGAAAATTCAAATACATGTACGATACCACTAATGCTCATGATAAACTACACTTAAGAGTAATTTGTCAAAACAAATATTTTGATCCAGTTTTATTTTGTTCAAATGTTCGGTTCTACTTTTTTTCTATCATACATGTATAAATGTACAGCCCTAATGTTCTGTTTGAAGTCATTAATAACTTACTTAATACTTACTTAACATTGTTTTATCACCATGATACTTCATGAGTTTTTCTAATTTTCTGCGAGTTGCTTATAAACAGGATCTTGAGCAGATGACTTGTTTTAGAGTCTGCTCTGAACACGAACAACACCTTACTTCTGTATGGAGTCAAGCTGTGAAGCACAATTGATTTGTATAAGACCCTTTGTTTGTGATTAGTGCTGACAGTGCTTCTCTCACAGCACTACCCTTCACAAAACCGTCTACCTGGATTTCTGTTACTGTGGTTTTCTAACAATTTATCCACCTTTGGTGTCAGTCTAAATGACCCAAAAATCAAGCAATGTCTGACTGGATAATATTCTGTACATTTATTTCTATGTGAATGATTTTTGAATTACCCATATTCTGTATTTGCTGTAACAAACCTTTGTGGTCATTCCATGTTTTGCCACTTCATTAAATGCGCAAAGACAGTTTGAAGAAAAGGGAAGCGTTACCACTTCAGTACTTTGTACATGAAAAAAAGAAAATTAATAATAAAGATGTTATTATTATACATACAGTGCAACCACTGTATGTATAATAATAACATCTTTATTATTAATTTTCTTTTTTCATGTACAAAAGGTTTGAAGTTGAGTACATAATGGTAATGTTTCTTCCTTGTGTAATTCGAACCACCTGCAGTAAACTGAAAATGTAACTTGTTTAATTAACATTTAAACAGTTAACAAATAAGAAAAAATGAATTAACAGACAATTGGGACTATATTTGGACTATTGATACTCCATAGTGCAAAATATATAATGGACCACTATTGATGTATGGATGCATTCATTCAGTCTATACAAGTCGTTGACCCACTTGCTCTGATATTTTGACACAGATAGTGTTGAGACAGCCATGCTGTTTGTACAGTATAAAAATAGTTTACTGTACACTTCAAGATTGTACTTAATAAATTCTGTAGAGTTTTAAAAAGTTCTAAACAATCCTCACAGAAATCCCTCCAAACAATAGTCAAGTTATGAAATATGACGGTAAACTAGATTCTTTTCTCTTTTGTTCTTTTGTAAATGTGTTTATGTGAAACAAAGAAAAGCGGTAAAAACAAAAACACATCAAGCACTTCCACTTCACCCGCCCGCTACCCCTCACCACCTCACACTTCTTACATGCCCATATTCGCTGCACTTGCTAAGTGAAGCACAATGCCGAGGCATGTTGTTGCACATTTCGTTGGCCCCTTCAAATGCACTTTTTTCAGATGCAAATAGGGGTTGCCATAGTAACTGTGGGCTTAAACGTAGCTCGCCTTCTAAATGGGGAATAAGAACATTTAAAAAGTAGAACACTCCAAAGAATACAATGAGAAGGGAGAGACAGACGGAGAGGGAGGCAGAGAAAGATCTTTTTGCCTTCTTGAGGAGTGAGGGCTATAAAAAGCGCTGTAGCCCTGCAAGGTGGCAGTTGGCTTGGCATCTATTCGCTGCATTGTCCCTCTCCCTGTCACACACAGATAAGATCCAGCACTCGCCCGACCATTCCTCCTGCAGCTCTGACACACACACACACACACACACACACACACACACACACACACACACA
>NW_022280038.1:2136904-2142258 GCF_004355925.1 Anarrhichthys ocellatus
ACACACACACACACACACACACACACACACACACACACACACACACAGTGCAGACACACCACTGAGACGCTCATCAGAAATCTCTTGTAATCTGCATGTGTACCAGGTTTAATGTCAGTAAATCTACAACCACATTGCCTCAGGTGACCTCTGCAGTCTGCTCATTGACTCGAGTGTCATTGTTTGTTTTTCCAGAGTGGGGGAAAGGGAAAAGGAAATCTGTATGCCCTCAGATACCTGGAGCATTGATTACTCTTTCGGTCCTCGTTTCACCTTTTAGAGATCGACATCGGCGCATGCCAGGAGGTCACAGTGGGGCGACTGCAGACTTCAAGCCACACACAAGATGTACAGATGTGGACACATGCAGACATGTACACTTGCATGATTGATTGCCAACTACGAAGCGTGCGGTTCTCGCACATGAAAAGCACGCATTTGTGCAAATACGGATCCAAATTTTATATATGTGTGCACAAAATTTCACACCCCCACACAAATAACACAAAACTGAGAGAATTTATTCACGACACATATTATGTAAAGGGTCCGTGCCGAACAGAAGACTGTGTTATGCTAATTGAAGTCTTTCAAATTCATTTAATTCACTGTTGAAATAAATTCACTGCAGCAGCCTGCATGAACAGCTGTCATCATAGATGTCACTCAGTCCATATTTCATCCCAAGAATCTTTCTCTTGTCCTGACAGGGTTTTAAGGAAATAGGTTTAACGGTGAGCAAAGTTTAATAGTTTACATCTCCATAAGAGTGGCCAAGAAGGTCTCATAACTATAAATGACAAAGTGGGTTGTTCGTCAGTGTCTTACAAAACAAGCCATTTGACAAATATAAGTTCTTTCTGGTCTGCTACATTTAGTTCTGGCTAATTTTAGGCAACTAAAACTACTTGGTAAAAAAAAAAAAAAAAAACTCAATGTCAAAGTTCACATGACTGTAAAATCTTGCTTGTTAGGAAAATAACAAACAACCAGTGATTGGTTTTTTTTTCCTGCTGACGACTGTAACCCCAAAAACATAAATTTGAATATGTTACAGGGGGAAAAAAATGGTCTCTTCTAAAATAAACATGCATTTACTTGTTGTGAATCATCTGAATTCTGCTGGCACATCTGTATGATGCCCTTTTGGTGACAATGATACTAATCCTGACAGCTCTGCCAACAAAGAGCACAGGGCAAGTGTTTGAAGAACATGACGTGACAGCAGAGTTCAGTTCCATGGACAGCAACACCAGGTACAGCTAATGAAAACAGCCACATACAGAAACTGTCGGAGAAACTGTACAATAGTCTCTCATAATGACTTTACCCTGTGTCCAGCCTTCATCTGCCATTCATACAGTAACATTTACATATTACAACTCAGGATTGGGATCCTAACCAGACAACCTACAGTAAGGAAGCTGTATAATTCAATAGATTTTTTAAATAACAATAATAAAAGTAAAATTTGAGTCTGACAATAGCAACAAAATATGTAGAATTATCCTCAAACATTGTTTTGTTTGGTAGTTTAGCTATTTATATTAAATGAGAACTCCCAACACATGGTGCATATTCAGATATGACATGCTCAATATTTGTACGGGATTTTGGGTCGATCTGATATTAGTTGGTGATTTTTTGTAAGACTCACTAGAGTACAGAAGCTACGTTCTATCATCTAAAACTGAACTTTTTTTTTTGCAATGGAGTTATTTTCAACACCTGTGAGTCCGGAACAATGTGGGAAACAGTATTAGTTTGTTTTTCTCTTTAAATCTATAATCTGAAAAACATTCAAAGGCGTAACCTAGGGGGATCATGAACCCCTATGTCCTCGGTTTCAGCGCGGCCAGACTCATTTGTTGCATGCATAGAAATAAGACAAAACACTCCAATGCCATGACACAAACACGATGTGTATAGTTTTCAGAAGGAAACTTGTCTGTCTCACTTTTGTTGCACAAGTTATAAAGTGAAAGCGCAAGAGAAAGTCCAGGTTTTCCTACATTCACGTGAAAACTTTCATACCCGCTCAAAAGGAGAATAAATGCCAAATGAAACATTATAATGACATTGGTGGAAAACAGTGACAACCTTTTTTTCCCCTCTTATAAACGAAGATTATGACTGACCAGATAAAATGACTTTTGACTTCAATTATTCATCGGCTGTGCTGCAGGGAAAGCAGAAGAGACTGCAGCTGGCAGAGCAGATTTCAAAAGGTGACTGCAGTCATAGCTCACAGCAGCTTGACCACTTCTCTGGCTCTTAAATGCTTTTATGCCACAAGGTTTATTCCATCCAGCAGCAGCCTTCCTAAGCCTTCAAAACGGTTTCGCTAGAAGCAACCATGCTTTCCCTGAGATTATTTCTGACCCTGTCACACTGGCATAAAAAAAAAAAAAAGAGTGGAAATTGTGTAGCCCTCACACATGTTAATCCATGGAACTAAATGCCTGAGGAATTCAAACGAAGGGGGGATGTACTGAAAAACAAAAGCATGCCTGGGACATCGTTTGGGTTTCATTCATGGCTATCGTTATCAACACTATATGATAATGAGAGAGCTATCAAATGAACCAAGCCGCTATGAACCGGGGAGATGCAGTTGCCAAGGTAGGATGCTATTAATATCAAGACAAGGAATTAAATCAATACGTCAAAACGTCAGGGAAGGGGCAGCTCTCCTCCGCAAGATGGCAACCTGCAAACTTTGGCTGCTGTTTAAGTTTACTCCCTACCCGTGAGCTGCGATCCCTGAGCACTTGGGGGGGGGGGGGGGGGGATGCAGCCTCTTATATAAAAATAAATGTGCTGCAACACATATTGTTGTGATAAGGAGAGAGAGAAAAAAGTGGAGGAAGGTAAACCAGTTCCCGTGTTTGCAAAGTTCCTCAGAGAATTGCATTTATCCTGTCAACTTTAAACCACTGCATGATGAGTTACATGTGAGGCTGGCTGAGAGGCTATTTCAGTGCAGAGTCGAGACAATCAATCAGTTAGAATGACGCCATTACGTAACACCGAACGTCAAGTGAACATCTCCGGGACATTGTTTGCGTGATAAATAGATGTTGGGATAAAAACAACAACTCTGTCGTTTGCGCTTCTGCTGCGTATACAGACACCTCCTCGCGTAAATGAGTCTTTCACCGAGTGCCACACTGATGAAAGCAAGTTTCTCCAAAAACAGGAGACACATCAAGTAGCATTTGCGAGTGAGCCCCGTTCACTGAGACGATTTACATCGACAGTGTCAGTCAGTCGGACTTAAGGGAGCTTCGCGTGATCGATATCTCACCTGCTTCTCTAAGCATTCCTTCGCTGAGAGGGACGGTTTCGGTGACGGTGCCCTGTCACACACACATCCCTCCAACAGGTACAGTCCGGAGGGGCGTGAGCTGGAGTCGTTCTCGAAATAAAACAGCATGTTCTGCAACAAAGCGAACCACTTTGAATGCCATTTTGTGTTGTCTGAGCTTTTCTTACTCAGGCAACCTCGCCTCGTCCCATCCTTCTTCGCCAAAAGAGCCAGATAGGTGATGTGGCCGTCATTGAGTCTCATCCCTTTCTGCATTTTGGTCTGTGAACCCGAGAGGTTCTGCGAGGGGGATGCCTGCGGACTCTTACATGTTCTTCTTCTACTCAGCACCTCCGAAACCCAGTCAGACTTGGTGGGCAGCAGCCCACTCCCGCGTGCCCATCATCCACAGTTGCCACACTAATGTCTGCAACGGCGAAAGAAATAAAAAGGGGGAAAAATAAAAGGGTGCACGTAGAGTCAAAGTTACGCATTCAACTGCACTAATTCCACGCTGCCAGCACACTACAGTAGGCTACAGCTGCCGCCGACGCCGTCTTAGAAAAGCCTTCCTCGTGAGCCCGAATCGCTCATGATGAGGACTGAGGTGTCCCCGTGCATAGCCTACACGCGCGCACATAAGCGAGCGAGTGAGCGCGCACACTGCATCCTGTTCTCACAGAGGGAAGAAAGCGCAGTCACGTGACCCGTCCCCGGAGCAGCAAGATTTCAGCACCTTGGACAGAAACTCCGAGGAGCAACACAGAGGAGAAAGAGAGACGCAGCTTCTCCATGTGGAGAATCCCGGAGCAGATAAGGCTTATCGGGAGGCCCTGTAGACCAACAACACACACACACACACACACACACACACACACACACACACACACACACACATCTGAGAAGAGTGTTTTCTTTCTCAGAATTTGAACCACATGTGGAAAGAGTCTGATTTTGGGATGGGGAATCGAGATAAGCTCATGCAATGATAATGTCACTCATGTCTATGGCCTATTATTTTGTATTTATGTTCTACCCCTAATTTTCTTTTACCATGCTTTATGAATTATTATTGTTTTTTTGCCACTGTACATCACTTTAGTCAACTTCTGTTGTTTTTAAATGTGCTCTATAAATAAACTAAACTTGATAGTTGAAACTATTGGGATGTATAACATTTAACTGTCCTTGCTTAACTTATTATTTAGTGTTCAGTATATTCATTTTAAATAGTTCTTTACCTGTTATCGACCTCTTAAAACTGCTTCTTTCACTGCTTGAACACATTATTTCAATGTGGATAAATACAGTCATATCTTTTTTTATACAGAGTGAACACGTTTATTCATTATTACCTATAAAACAGTGTAGTTAAATAAGAAGACAAACAAAAGGAACACTAACAAGATAGTTTAGCTATACAATAACGTACAAATTATATACTTTGTACCCTGCAATAAATCCTGTAGTTTTGTCAGTTGTTGTAAGCATTGTTGCTTTAGATTGTATGTTCAGGTGTTTGTATTATTGTGTCCATCCTCCACACATGACAGAGAACTATAGTGCCAGTGATACGATCATAGAGACAGAAGACAATGCAGCTATTAACAGGCCCAGTCCTAGATTGGCAACCACTGGTTCAAAATGACTGTATATACAGTATTCAAACTAGCTCAACCTTAATCTGCTACAATGCTAAAATACAGTCTACAATTTGATGCATCAGTATTACCAATCTAATAATAATAATAATCTAATGTAAAGAATTTGAAAATATTCAGAAGTTCTTCGACCGCTCCTGAGAAGTCACACCTCCTCTAGTTTGGGGCTAAGGTGTTTGCCTTTCAGTAATCCTTAGTTTTAATAACTTTATATATAATATGCTGCATCAATACATATTGTGTAACTGGCTCTATATCAGTTACAGTGCCATGCGATACATCCCTAATGCCTCCTTTGACTGTTTGCCAGCTTGTCCTGATCTTGAATCAGCATATTGTATTGTGCAAAGTACAAAGCTGAGAATCTTCCCACACTGCCATCCCAA
>NW_022280038.1:2142358-2183314 GCF_004355925.1 Anarrhichthys ocellatus
CTCTCTCTCTCTCTCTCTCCTCATCCATCACCTTTCAAGTAAAGAGGATGAAAGTGTTAAAAAAGCACACTTCCTCTGCCTCTGCCCATATTCACACTTGCTGTCTAATTAAGCATGGGTGGTGAAGCAATTCACCACCCCATGCTTTCTGGGCGACAGGTAAATGGTGAACTGTCTGTCAAACAGCCATATCAAATGGGTCCAGGTCAGTTTGTACACTGAGTTTATCATAGCCTGTACAGTGTATTAATATATCAATATTCTTGATATAAACTCTGCTCTGGGCAGATTTCTGTCTCTACTCCCACAGGTGGAATACCCTCAATTCACATTTACCGTACACTGATTTCACTACACTGATCAAAACAAATTTACGTCTGTGACCCAGTGAGTATAGACTTTATTTTATTCCAGCAATGATATAATTTGAAATAATCTATGGCCACTAAACCTTTGTCCTTGTCTCTTTCTGTCCTGTCCTGCCTCCTTTACAGAACACAGAGAGCACAGAGTTGACAAAAGCCTCTCAACGCTGTCCACTGCTGGTACATTAACATATCTAAGAGGACGAGAGAGATACTCATTAGGGTTGGCCCATAATTAATCCAGGATTACCATATTGGGGCGAGGACACACACAATGGTTTATTTCATCACAGGGTGTCTCACAGTGGGATCACACAGTCTGTGTGGGATCATTAAAAGGATCCAGGGAGGTAACACAGCATAATTGAGAGAGATTCGACTGCTCTCTTTGCTGGGTTCAACCAGTTTATTTGTCTTTTTTTTTACTAAAGAGGAGAGAGGACAAGCCACCATTCTTAGGTTTTTAATTTCTTTCGGCCTTCTTTTGGTGTCAGGTGCAGTGAGAATTGACAGGGAAGTAAAGGGAGAGAGATGCAACAGTGTGGAATGAGCTGCAATTCAACCCCATGCAGCCATTACCAGACTGAGCCTCCGGGACGCCCCAGGCTCAGCTCTGTTGGCGGGTTCCTTCCATCCCATAATCAGCCCCTCAGACAGGGGTGGTAATGAGGTGGTGATTCTCCTCTCTGACTGGCAATGATAGTAAAGATTATTTTTATGGCTTCCTTTTACAGACGGTATAAAATGGAAAGTGACGCAGACGATTGGAGAGACAGAGCGGTGATGACATTTGACAAAGGTCATGATGGGGAGTCAAACCTGTGAAACTTTAGCCAATCAGAAAATAGCAGAGCCCACAACTGGAGGTGATTTTGGACATATTGTGCAACATGATTTTCAGGCATTCTTTCTGGGTTTCTAGGTTGCTGCGTATCAATAAACACGTTGAGGGATGAAAGGGGGGTTAATGCAAGCTGCCAATCTCCAGCTCTGACATATTATTGCCTTATACAATTATGTTATGTCATAGTGTGTTGCAAAATACATTCAGCAAACAGAGAAAAATGGCTGACACATATAAATCACAATATTCACTCTCTTTTTAGCTTCGTTTTGGTCTCCACCAACGCCTGAGAAAAATGTCAGGCTATTTAACTGCTCGATGCTAGACTTTCTTCACCAGCAAATATCTGTATGCTTTGTTGGCGGCAAAGGTAGTGCCTCAAAGCTTTTAACAGATTCTCTGTTTCATAACACGTTGTTTTGTGTACAGTATATTGCATCTGCAAATTTGATTGTATGACGGATGTTCACATACTACAGCTGTAGTTTCCTGAATTAATTATGAAGGTGGTATCTGGATCAATATTTCAGTACAAAAACAATGTCTAGCCAAAAATTATCCCTAAATATGAATCTTGAAATGTTTATTCAGGTCAGTTTCTTACTGTAAACCGGCCTATATGAATTCCTGTGTGCACTTGCTTTTTGTAAATGTCTCCTAACATGTCAGTAAGTCAGTTTGGAGACTGTGAAGACCACTAATCCTGTCACGCCTGGCAACCATTCAACCACAGTAATTGTCTGAAGTCACATCCCGTTCGGGACGCTGTCAGTCTTCACAGGACATTGAAGTAATGAAAAGACTTGCTCGATTAGAGAAGCAGCCTTGACACTCAACTAACATTTGTAAATGAAAAGCCAATTTACAGTAGATGCATGTTAAGACCAGTTAACCACATACATATTTCTACCGCGGTTTGACATCTGAAAAATAAGTTCTGTTTGAATTATTACTAATAAATAATCACTGAATGTAAGAAACATTTGAGATTGGCCGAATGCTGCTAACTGAGACTATACAGTAGTTAGTAAGTAGGCCGACTGTCTCTGTCTGTCAGAAGTTGGCACCATGCAAAGAAAGTTACGTTTGTTTCTTCTAAAACATTTTTTTAAGAAAGCAGTGAGTGTAGACTGTGATTTTTAGGGAACATCACAATTCAAATCCTTTCACATAAAATACAAAAATAAAAATGACACATTTTATTAAAACAAGGTGAAAGGGTAGCCCAAGTTATTGGATTATAAGGAATAGCATGCATTGAAAATGAGCTTTCAATAGTCCTGCCAGAGTGTTTGTATAAGTGACTGTGTCGACTGCTCATTCCCTCTGATGGCAGATTGGCCAGTGTGGGCAGCTCTTAGACTCCACGCACTCTGCTGTGTGCCAGGTACTGCATGCAGAGTCACCACCTGGCTGCAGCATCCTCAGGCCAAGCAGCATCAGAACTGACCAAAAGCCTGCTCTTTAGACAGGAACAAACATAACGTACAGATCTCACCCACGCATTACCTGAACTGCCCCAACTAAAACAAACACAAAAAGGAGTTGAAGATTGGTTAAAGGATGACTCAGACCCTGGAAATTACAGAACAGGAATTTATCCCATACTTGCTCTCATGTCGTTGTTAGTGCGTCTGCTGTGTAGTTTGAGGAGAGACAGAACTGATTTTTTTTTTTTTTGAGCAATGAGCTATCAGCACTGTTAAACAGAGGAAGAAAGTTTGCTAAAGCCTTGGAGCCCTGTCATTGCTGTCCCTTTGTTTATACAATGAGTCATTATTTCAGATGCCATTCTGAATGAGAGAAGGCTTCACAACAATGGGACAAAGATGTGCAACAATTATTTGTTCTTTTTGAGAGAGCGTCATTTCTGGTGCGGATGTCTTCTTTTGCCAGCCAGGCCTCATTTGATAAAAATGATGCTTTCTCACCAGCGGAGAGACCACTGTAATGCCTGAAAATGATCTCAGGATGAATTTTACTAACTTTGGTGATCCCTTAACTTTTCATGCGTCACCATCATCATGTCAAAAGTGTAATGTGTCTAATGCTTTGGTTTATCACCAAAGTAAAGACAAATGGCATTCCCATCAGCTTCAGTTGCATATTGCATTTAGGCCTAATTAGTTAAAGCATACTAACATAAATTAAGAAGGCAAAAATTATACCCATTAAAAATCATCATCGACATAGCGAGCGTGTTAGCATTAAGCTCAAAGGACCAGTGCGCCTTCTGTTCTGCTGCAGCAGGTTGGCTTAACATTTTGGAAAAAACAGTACCCACAATCTCTGGAGAACCATCTATTTCATATATCATCTGAACTTCTAAAAAACTGCACCCAGATCCTTGGAAATATTTTTGTTATGGATTTGAGATCAGAGAAACTTTAACAAAACTAGAAAGAATCAAAGCAAAATGAACAGTGGAATCATTTCTACTTCAATGTGAACTCCATGGTAACAAATAGAACTGCAACCAGTCCTAAATTATGGCTGCACATGTTCACCCAAACATCCACTGTGTGATCCTGCTAGAGTGGCACCTGTCTCTCTGTCTAACAGGTGTCATTCCCACAAGCTCCGCACACTGCAGCGTCAAACGGCTGGCCCAAAGATATCTGCTAAAGTCAAGCAAATGCAAATCTGGAGGTGAGGCATAATTAATGAAAGGCAAAGCATGATCATCAGCCAGAGAAGTGCACTGTCCTTGACAAGCGGGCCGTCGCATCTTCAAATGATACTGAAGGTCAGCGGACAGCACATCACTGGAGACACTGCTGAGGCTTTAGGCAACATCTGCTGTGACACGTGGCTGCACTGACACACGCGTGGGGTCATGTTTGCCCGTGAACATGCACACATTTACGCTTACAGACACCGTCCACCATCACATGCACACACAGTCTTGGCTGTGGGATGAAGGAGGCTGACTCATGTAGGTGTTCATTATTATAATGTAGTCAGTGTGGAAGCATCTTAAACTGATCATAATTCGGATCAGATGAAATATGTGACTGAGTGGTAGATTTTTTTACAGACTGTCACGGCTTCTTAAATATGATGTCTGGATCGCACTGTTATCTCGATTCACCAGTCGACAAAAGACTTCTTCGGGATTTGTGTTCCACCTACATGCTCAGTGCCCACAGTGTGTGAAACACAAAGTCAGAGCAAAAGGTCAACTGCAGGTCAGTATGGCGCATTGCAGCACTACGGCATGCGAGGAACCAAACAGGAAGAGGGTCCTCGGTTCAGAAGACAAAATGTCATTGAGTCACTCAAACTCCTTCTGCTCCAGGGGTCACGTACGGTGAAACTGTTCCTTAATCACAACTGCTTGAAATTTGTAACAATTGCTCAAAACTCCTAAAGAAATGCTGGAGCCTCACAAGCACAGATGATGCACATTTACTGTAGATACACACACAGTTGCAAGCAGGCACATGCCCACACTAAGACTCAGCTACAAACACTCAAAACATACACATATTACAAAGTGTCATCAACCGTTCAGCCTCTCTTCTGTCTTGTTCCTTTTATAGAAGCTGTTTGGTGGAGAGGCCTAAAATTCGATCATGCATTCTCTCTTGACTGAAGCCCTCCATATTTAGAGAGTCTATTTGTGGCGATGTCTCTCCACAGTTGCCTTTGCCATGCCCTGAGGAGAGAGAGAGAGAGAGGGGGACTAATAAACCTCCCAGAGTATGCCTCTATTAGTTTCAAAACTGCAGCAGAACTGGCACTCACCGCCTGCAGTGCACAACAGTGCATGAACACACTGATAAACTGGAATAGGAGCAGTGCTAAGGGCCGACATAACTGGAGGGATTGTTAGTCTGATCTGTGCAGATTGTTAAAATCCTTCCTTCTTGCTGTGTCATAGCAAGTTCAAGGCTATATACCTATATAATTAATAATATGCAGCTAAAATAGTTTTTTATTTTTAACAATGCATGAGGTAACTAATTTGTGTCTATAATTAGATTACTTCTGGGGGCATGCTGAATTAATCTTTCATATCATTCTCCTCCTTCGGGGTCATTTTTTTTATTGTGAAACTGAATTTAACAAGCTATATAGAGCACTGAATATATAATAATCCATATTTTCATTTTGCTGAGAAAGAACATACTTCATTGACAGAAAATAACCTTTTGACTTTAACTCCATTTGACAGGACTTGTCTTAGCTGCTATACAGCCATGTTAAACTAGTTAAAACAAATAAAGACAGCAAGTTGCTGACAATTCACATTGTCACTTTTTTCAGAAAATAGGGATAACCTCTCTACACATCCCAGATCAGCATCTAGTCCCGGCAGATCAACAAGTAGAACAGGCTGACTTTGTATCGGCCAGCTGTGGTACAACTGGACAAATAAAACAAAATATAGCTCAACACTTGTGGGAAATGAGTCACAGCCAATTTACTGCTGTGTCTTCAAGCTGTAGTTTAATATGCAGCTGTTTACCCTTATCTCATCTGTTGTGTCTTGTAGGAATTAGTACTGACACTAGAGGTCACTGTTTATAAGGTAGAGGTAACACCTATACCAAACAGTTGAACTGAGGTTTAAAGCAGTGTGTAGTGTGCGGTATAAGTCTAAGTTAACTGCACAGATCACATTAAAATAAAAATGTGAGATCTGACACATTTGCCAAATCTATACAGTAAGTAGAGGGGAAGAAGAATAGAGGTTAAGGAATAAGGAGTTAACAATATTGTGTTTCAGAGGGACTTAATAAATTACAGTGTGAGTAACGAAACAGGAACAATGGGGGGAAGGAATAACAGTGCTAATATTCTAATTAAATTAGTCACGGTATTTTAAATGATACAATATTTACAAATAAATACTTTAGGAAATTATAGCGTAAAAGTATTTTTAATATGTAGTATAATTACTATCTATATCATAAGTACAATACTAAGTAAATTAAGTGAACAATGTATAATATCAGAGAGAAGATATCGAGGAAGAGCTGATAGAATATCACTCACATAACCTCCTCTGTATCAGGGAGACCTGGAGAGAGGACGGACCTCAAGGACACCATTCAGAGAGAAGAAGGGACACGGGGTGCTGAGAGAGGATGAAGCAGAAAACACGTGGTTCAAGAAAAGATACAGAAACGTTTGTGTTGCTGCTTAAAGAGATAAATAAAATTCAACTGTTTTTACTCTCTGGGTTAACCACAGAATTTGTCAACGGTTTTCAGAGGGTCTACTTCCTTCAAAAGCAATACTTGCATTGTTTCTTGGATGACACATTGGTCCTGAATGTTCCGTTACAGAAATGCATTTTTTTCAATGAAGCCCCACAAAACAAAATGTCGTTAACACACACTGTGTTAGGATGGGGTCATACATTTCAGAGACAGATGTCTCAAAGCAAATTAAAGCAAACCTTATGAAGGGGCCTAAAGTAGGAACACTGAGAGGCCAATGTGTGTTGTCTTCAAAATGTTAAAAAATTTGAAAAGTTAGAAAAAATGTACTCAGATATTGACATTTTTTTATTAATCTGTTCTAAGGCCTATTCTGGTCATTAGGGATACTCACTTTTGAGTACATTTGAGCGTACAGATGGTCGGGGTGCATAATTAACTTGTAAAAAAAAAAAGACACGTCTCTCAAAACTTGTGGACATGAGGGACCTATTGAACAAACACTGTGTGCCAGATTCAAATACAACATGTTGAGCATCTCTCCTCCTGGACAACCGGTCTGTCTCTTCTTGTTGACTCTTGTAGACTGAGGAGGCTTTTTCTATCACTTCAAAAGCTTTGAGAAATGAAAATGACCAGTTGATTTTCTCAGTTCCTATGTTTTTATGCAAGATGTGTCTTCACTGTTGGGCCAGACAGAATCCATTATCAAAGTAGATGCAGTGCTTGCCCTCTAGTGTTCATAGGCTGACAGTGACTGTGGAGACACGTTAGATCTCAGTTTGCTGGCCTTGCCATTTCAACTGCCAGGTCCTGATGTGTGTTGGCAGCCCTCCATGATCACATTTCACCCTTCAGTGAACAGCAGGGGTGTAGCACAGCTCAACAATAGCAGCAGCAGCAGCAGCTCTGGAAGCTCCACAGTGTTGCTTCGCATCCGCTCAGGTCCCAGCGAGGTTGATCAGTTACAGATCACTTTCTCCATGCTTAAAACTGGAGCTTGTACTGTGTTGGTTCTCCCACACAGTGACATAATGATAATTAATTCAGTTACTTGGGAATCAACCTGCTATCTTGCTGCTAAGGTTTATGATTGTTATTAGAATCAACGTTTTTTTTTACAATGCACAGGATAAAAAACTGTGAATCTAAAGAGTGCAATTGCTATTTTTCTAATCGTATATAACTGTTGCCCCTTGTCTCTAATGATTTGTAAGTGCCTTGTCTTCTTTTGTAATGCTTTATTTTATAACTTTTGTAACAGTGTGCTCTTGGTCAGGTCTCCCTCAAAAAAGAGATTTTAATCTCAAGGTTGAATAAATAAAAACATACAATATTTCTGCCCAAAGTGTTGCACTGGCTCACCTGTGGGTAAATCATGTTATCGAGTTATGAGTCTCATGAGTGCACGCGCCTTGAGAAGCACCAACAAACCTCTGTAGTGCTTCTTCCACACAGGTACAGTATAGGAACACACGTACACACAAACAAACAGAGAGCTGTAGTTTGTTTTCAAGGACACATTATTTCAAAACCCACATGATCTGTGTCCATGGCAACTGAGTGCTGTTTAGCCTGTCAAAGTGGAACGAGGACGGTCTGGAAGTGATAAGAAACTCAAGGATCACGTGTGACAACATGTGTGGAATCAGCCACAGAATTACAACGTTTCAGCCGATAAATCAAGTGCAACTCCACTGGTTCAAGTAAAGTCATCATCATTGAATGATCTCCCGTATACAGAACTGCATGCTTAATTGTGTGCAATTGTTATATCCAAACACAGACTAAAATGTGCACATGGCTGCTTGTTTGAGGTGTCAAAAATGCACATCCTTCACATAGAAACAACAATGTCTTATATCGCCATAGGCTTTATTTCCATCCGGAGATCAGCACCAACTGTACTGAACCACAAGCACAGCATGTATAAGTGTGTTTCTGTACTTTAATCTGTGGGTGTGAATGTGCTTTGTTTGTCTTTGTACAAAACCAAACCCTGAGCAAATATGTAGAAATCCCTCTTCAAAGTAGTTTGAAAAGTGACATGACAAAAGTTGAATCAATCCAATATTCTTTGAAAGTTGTGTTTAACATTTAACATAAGACATTTGAAATTTAAGTCAATCCTTTCAGCTTTCATCAGGTCCAGTTGGTTCTCATCAGGAACTGGATGCATGGATATAAAGATGCAGCAGAGAAAGAGAGATGAGAACGAAATGAAGAGACCCATGTTGTCTCATAGACCAACGGCCTTTCCTTACTTCCCACTTAGTAAACATACATAGTCAATTAGTAAAATATTTTTACACTTCACTGCACACAGATAATCAGATGATCAAACATCAGGGCTGGTAATGAATGTGTTGAGGGAGTGTCTGAAGTCCAACACGGTCCTTTGTCGAAGCATTCGTTGTCTCTTGTGCCGGTCTCAATCTGTCAGAGCAGAACAACACATCATCCAAATTACAGGTCTCAGTAAAAGGCACAAAGGAAGATTTAGAGGCCATTACCGGCCATGACGTTGCCAAAAAATGCCCTGTGTCCGATTGCCTTACAGACTGTGACACACTTTTGGTAATGTGATGATGTATTTTTGCCAAGTTACCAATAGTGATTCTTCACCTTTTCCATTTTATTTAACAGTCAAATCTCAGTCTGCTTTGTCAGTTTGCACTTTTGCCCACTAGAAGGCATTGCACCCTTGAAGATGATCCAAGTGATGTGATGTCTTTTTTATTGCTATCTCTTTATAATACTGAGTTCACTTAAAAAAAAAAAAAATCATTCCCAGTTTTAACCACATTGGTGCTGTAATGTTGGTAACTTTACATCCAAAATACATGTTATGCATGCTCCAAAATAAACTCAATGATACAAGATTATGATTAATGTATCATTTTGTCTTTGACTATTTTTCATATAAACCTGCATTTCATTTCAAAACCCATTATAAATAGGCAAAAGCTAAAGTAGCTTATATTTTGTCATGTACACATCAATCTCTGTGACACTAAATACAGCCACAAGGCAAATGTTAAGAGAAATCTTATTATAGGAGTTAAAATTGGGACCAACAATATGGCAGTGTGTCCTGGGTAGTTTTGCTTGTACTATAGACACAATCAGACTTTCCTTTGAGAGATAATTGTACATCTGCCTCATCATGACATGAGGCTTTATCAGGACAAGTTTCATCAAAATTTAACACATAGAAAATAGGGTCCTCAAATAGAAATATAAACACACACAGATTTGGTGCTTGAGACTAAGTTTACTACTGTAATGCAAGTTCATTCAGATGCCTCTCTTACCTTTTAGTTTATTGGTTGAGCGTTATGTGGCTTCACTCTGCCGTTTTCATTGATGGACCATAAATAATTCCAGCAGCCTACTTTTCATTTTGTGGCATCGCCTTCCTTACGTGTCCTTCTCCTTCCAAATGAATAAAAACGCTTTGAATACCGGGAGGACACTTTCACTCATTTCACCACAGGATGACATGTTGCATCATCGCAAGAGTTTATTGAAAAACTCACTGGTCTGCTCAGGGATCCCAACCGATCTGTGTGAGACTGATGTGGATGTATTTTCTGATCATTTAAGCACGAATATGTGAGCGCATGTACTTAAATGTCTCACAGGCAACGACACATGAAGTGCTCTCCTGTCCCAAGTAAAGTTTGTGATGACTGTGAATAGAAAACCTGAGTTTGCAGTTCAGCTGGTGAATGTGTGTGTGTGTGTGTGTGTTGTTACGACTATCTTTTCTCTTCTGCTGCAACCACACACCAGAGCTTTTTATGTGTTGAGTACATTTCTGCTCCGTCCTGTCTCATTTTGAAATGAGTCCCGTTACATCATGGTGTCACACTTTATTGTGTTGTAATATAGAAGGGTTGGTTGTAAAACATACAACAGGAAAAGGTGTGGTGTTGGTAATGATGCGTCTGTTCTGGTTTCAGAGCCATTGTGCGTGTATTTGCTATAACGGACACTCGGTTGGAATCATCGCTAAAGTCATTAGCTGCACCTGTGCATTTTCTGCCATGACGAGTCACAATGTCTGCTTTGAAAACAGTCTACTGGGTCAGTGCAAAAAAAGTTTGCAGCGAGAAAAAGACCATGTGACCAGATGATCATGTAGCATCCAAAAGACAGCGGCGTCGAGAAGGAGAACAAAATGTCTGTTGTCATCTATGTCACAATTGTTTTGCTATTGCTCACACACTGAAAGTGAATGCTCAGACAAGAGTATCAAAACCTTAACTTTTGTAACCATGTCTTAAACAAAAAGTAGAAAGACATTTTCTTTGTTTGCAATTCTGAAACACTTTTTACAAACCACTACACACTGTTTCTTACATTAGACACACACGTTCAACAAATGAAATATCAGACAATCATTGGGAAAACACTTATCAAAATGCAAACATACCTAATTTGGCAACACGCACCCCCCACACGAACACACATGAAAACACTTAGCACTACAGACCTCAGGTAAGCCCACCTCTTTTGTGAGAACTTGCAAACATGGAGGAAGTTAGAACAGGAGGACAAGAACAAAGAAGGGAGCGGGGATGACATTGCTTGTGATGTGGATGAGAACTTAACAGATGGCATATTGTATCGGTTAATGTCATTCTAATGTCCTTTGTGTTTTTTGTTGTTATAAAAACCTGAATTTACAGTTAAAAAAAAGCTATCTGTATATATTTTTTCTTTTGAAATGTGAGTAGATGTACTGTGCTGGAACAGTCGTACACAGAAGCTTGTATGAGAAAATGAAAAAGGTATACACAGTACAAAGACAGCAGTGTTTTGTATAAAGTACATCAGTGTGTATTGTTGCTGCTTTTGAAATTCAAACCACCCTTGTGTGTGAATGTGTGTATCACTTTGTTGCAAAAATGCCATTTTGAAAAAGTGATTGTAAGGTTTTGATTGCAGTTTCACTTTGAGATAGAAGTGAGATGTTTATATCCAAGTCTTATTTGGCTTGTGTTTACAGTTTGGACCCAATGAGCCAAATTCTGAAAAAAATATTTTCGAAAAAAAAAACAACCTGTGAAATGAATTTCATGACCAAAATTCTCAAATCATTTTAGCAACCATTAAGAATGGTAATTTCCCAAAAGTATAACTTTCCTGCTTACAGACTTATACTCTTTAACATCAACCCTGTTGTCACTGCAGACATTTTGACTTGTCATAGTAGGACAAGCACAGGAGTTAATGATAACGTGAATTATTAGATCAGGACTCCTGACTTAACCACATCTGTTCTATTCAATTTCAGCAAGTCAAGGAACAGTGAGGCAACATGCACAGTATCAGCTAGATTAACCTGTTTTAACATCATTGATGTCAATATTTAGATTTGAGCATTACCGACAGTGACATGTGAAATGTGTTCTCTGAAACCAGCCTATACCTCCGTTAACACAGGTTGTAGCATGATGTGTTCATCCAGCAAGGACTGCCATTTAGGACAATGAACTTAAGCCATCACACCTGAACTTAATTAGCAGTCCATTCTCCAGGTCCAAACACGAAACAGCAATTTAGAATTTCAGGATCAATAAATAGTTTCGGTTTTGTTCTGGCCTGGTGTAGACGGTGGAAAACCTCGTGCAATGCTGGAGGAAGCATGCGGGGACATTCCACTGGAGTCCACCCAGGGGAGGATTCGACACGCCAGGGGGTACTTCCCCCGCTGCCTGGCCCAACCTAACATTGCGTGTGATGAGTGGATGACATTTTATGGCAGAACCTTGAAGATGAGGAAAACAATATGATGTGAATGAATATTTACAGTATTGTTTGCACTACTGCAGTTATGTGCTCTTGATTGGTGTTTTCTCTCATTTACTAAGTTTTAACCCAACATCAGTTTTTAGTGTACAGCAGTCATGAAATAAAGCTTTTTTTGAATCTGGATTTGTTTTCTGTCGTGCTAACTCGTGGATTGTAGATATATACAATGACAATATTTTTTCTCGCAACTGGGTTGTGTAATTTCTGTTGATTGCAGTAGAATAGTGTTCCAAAGCATATGTTGTTATTTTAAAGCACATCTGGTTTATTATAGTAACGTGCTTTAGGATGTGTTTTAAACTAAACATATTAGTGTGTTTTCTGATGGACTTGCCATTTGGAACAATGTGTCATTTTGATGTTTGACTTATGTAAGTATTTATTAGCAAGTGATTTTGTCTGATTTTGTCATTATTACAATTTTCATTGGTAATATATTGCTATGGCCATTTAGAATATCATTGTCTTTGAATGCATGCTTACATATTTGAGTGTTTTTGTGTGAATGCGCACACATGGACACTAATACGTGTGAGCAGCTTGAAGCAGAGTGGTGGGAGCCGCCGAGCAGAGGGCCCAGGAATGTGTGCGCACTAATCACAGTGAGGGACAGAAGATGTTTTAGCAGATCTCCTCTGGTCCACATGAGTGGCCCCGGCGTCGGATTTTCCCACAAACTCCGGAACTGGATAAAGAGAGGCAGACGCCTGTTTGCTTAGCACCAGATTTTCACACTGACAAGAGGAACTCAACTAAATAATCGACAACAATGCCAGCAGAGATGGCTGCAGCCCTTCCTCTCCGGATGGTATTCTAAGACATCACAAAATATCAAGAGTAGAATGTCAAACCATGTAGAAGAGGGCTGCACATTCAGGCTGCACGGCACAATTTGGAGGAATACGTGAAGTAAAAAGTAAAGATTCACAACTTTAAATGGTGGTAAGACAAACTAAGAGATTGATTCAAAACCTCATTGATTTCCTTTTGAAATTAAACTAAATTATGTTTTTATTTGAATCTTGAAATATGAGACGTTTAAGCTGACAAAGCAGTTGTCCTTTTTAAACTACACTGCCCCTCCATGGCATTTTATAGGAAACAACTTTTCAAAAGCCTAATTTGTGTCATTTTTAACAGCATTTTCTTCCTAGTGCGATATATATTCGAATCTAAAATTATAATTCAAAGTACTGAGTGTACAACATTATTATAAACGGGGCTCGATTTTATTTTAAAATACATGTAATCAAAGTTCACAATAGCCAACATTCAAAATCCATCTTTAGTTCCCATCATGCACCAGTCTCTGTATGAAGAAGTACATTTCTTCCATCTTATATTGTGTGCTGCTGTGCTTTTAAATTTGCCTGTTTAAATAAAGCAGTCGGAATATTAAAATTGGCTTCGTTGAATAGGAACGTTGTATTCGTGACTCCTGACTTGAGGAGCTGATGGGAACCGTGCGGCGAAGAGTCCGGAGCAGCGCAGCGTGTGCTAAACCAGGAGGACAGCTGACTCAGCACCTCCCCTGTTGTCTTTGTGCTCGTTCGACAATGTCTTCATCCCTGGTGACAGAATGTAGCCGTAGGGCCCCGAACGCCTCTAACAACCCTCTAAAAATCCTCCTCCCAGCACGGGCCCTGGAATTCTTACAGACACCCCTGATCCTGATCCCGATCCGCCATCTCTCTCTCTCTCTTAACACTAACAAGCAGAATCATGAGAGAGCAGGTCTCGAAAATGTTCGATTTTTGTTAACGTAGAAAAAAATAATGACGGTTCAATGCTAAGTATGTCTTTTGAGCTGTTAAATAGGCCTCGGGGTCTCAAGGACCCCAAGCATAAGATATGTCTTAAAAGAAAAATAGTGTCAAAATAAAAAAATACCAGTTTCTTCTTGTCAAAGGGCACAAAATGGGTTACAGGCCTGTTCCTGAGTTGAGGATTCTTTTGAAATAAAACAAGCAGCATCTGATGCGAGCTACAGCTAGACTATACTGTAGGTACAGTGATTGGTGACACAAAGGAGCTTAGTCACTGTGGCTGCTCTGACACAGCTCGACACATGCACAGACTCGTCCAAAAGGGTAATCACGGCATGGGCTGCGCTGCAGCGCTCTGTGCCTGTGAATGCTAAGAACATTCCCGCACCTGCCTGAGGCATACACCGTTTGTCTCTGTACTCTGAAAGAAAGAAATTGAGAGAGTGAGGGATACACCGCAAGATGAAGAAGGTGAGAGAGGGAAAGAGAGAGAGATGAAGACCGAGAAAGACGTACGGAAAATGGTTCGAACAGAGAAAGAGACAGAGGGAGCAAACAACACAACCCTCCACTTCACACATTCTCGTTAAGGCTTTATGATCTCCAGAGGGAGAAAACAGGCACAGATGATCTGATGTTCTCTGCTTGGGGGGGGCACATGCCACTGCCTGCACCTGTGCGCTAACTGACTCCACATATCAAGGTGCATGAAATGAGATATGACTATGTAAGTCTGTGGTTCCTGGACTACTCTGCAAAATGTAAAAACATGCTGCCTTTATTTACTGCATCTACTCACATAGTTCACAGGTCGGTTGTAGTGACTCCCATGAGTTTACACTTCAAACAGCCTTCAAGCACAAAGGGAGCCTTTACTTTACCTATACAGTGACTGTATCATTGGTGATATACATGCTGATCATGAGCCATGATGTAGTAAAACAATGGGTTTGCTCCAGAATGGGACATCACTTTAAATAAAGTGGTGTGCTTTCAGAAAGAATTGAAGATACACACAGCATTTGTTTGTGCAACTAAAACAGGAGCTATTTCCTTCTCCCTCTGCATGGGCCCCCATGGGGAGGAGAGGGGAGAGCGAGTGGTCAACAGAGGACCTTCTAGGAGCAGCTGAATACCAGAGGAGCCGACAGGTATGTACATATTGGAATGTGCTTCTCAGCCACACCTGTGGGGAACACACCCCGCCTGGCCTCTCTCATCCCACTGGCTGATCTCCCCATGATTGACAGCTGGAAGAACTATTTGGCTCCGGCCCACAACAGCCAGAGGGCAGGTATGGTGAGTTGTGAGCGTTAACCAATGGCAGCAGAGAAATCCCTCCGAGCCAGGCGGGGCTGCAGTCAAATAAAACTCATCAATGGGGTGTGTCTCAAAAATTTGTCAGCAGTCAAACAGCGAGGGGCCACTGCTGCAGGAACCCACTCTGACTGGTTGAAGCTTGACTAGTTCCTCGCTGCGTGAGGATCTGAGCAGTTTTCAGCTGGCAGAGATGGTAGAAAAAGAGACGGGTTTACCTCTTCTGTGACCGTAGGATGGAAGTGAAAAAAATACAGATCTCATCTGCTCCGACTTCGAAACTCCTCTCTTTGGACCACGACCCCGAGGGAAGGGACGGCAGTTCCAGGCTGTCCATGGATGGCGACTTTTCAAACCTTTCAGGACTCTCACTTTTGTCCCTGAACAACAGGTCCTCCATCACGGTTTGCTAGAGACTGTAACAATTGTTGTGGTACTGTGGTCGCTCACATCTCCTTATCACTTTTCCAGCCCAGCTATAGATTCTGTATCCGTTGGACGGAGAACTGATAAGGGCATGTGCATGACATTACCTACAGACACTGCAAGGGACAACATCTGAGTCAGACAGCCTTGGGGTAATTTAAGTCATTCGATGTATAATTGTTGAAGGCTGTTATTAGCTTTCGTGCTTTAGTCTTTTGCTACCGTTTTCATTTTCAGAGGGAATTCATTGCATTTTGAAGAGTTGTTAAGAAAATAAGCGCTGTATGTGAAGTGACTGACTAACACTAACATTTAGGTTGCATTGTAATCTTCTGATTTGTTGATAATGAAATGATCTCAAGTCCTTTTTAGATGATTTAGTGCTGGATACATTGGGTTGTACTTTACACCCATGGACTGAAAAGGGTAAAGTTGGTTTTGCGCTTCTGTCCCATAAAATGAGAGACAGCCGAATATGAACATAGATTCCCTTCGGGCAGCTCTGAGCACACCTGGTTCTCAGTCATATTTATGACAGGTGCTTCAGGCAAGATCTATTTATTTTTTATTTTAAAAAAAAGTTAGTGAAAGTGTTTTGACATTATCAGTATGATCCATATAGATTAAAGACAGTTATTGTGCACAAACACAGTTTGTGCACAATAACTGTCAGGGGGAGTATGTAGCATGTCAAATCAGTTCTCCTGATATTCATTTTAGAAACCAGCGAGATAAAAGTGAACTCGAACACGCTGACATGATACGGCATGACATAAGAATGACGATGCAACTGGAGAACTCTAATACAGAAATTAGGTGAGTAATTTATGATGCATACCAACTTACTGACATGATTTTCACACCTACAAACATGCAGCCTTGGCATTTCTGTTCTTACTTTCCGCTCACTGAATGGATAGTTTCAAATTGTTGTGGATATTTTTTTTCCTCCTCATTTACAGCCATGAATATATATCCAAGAGTTTAAGCTACTGCACCTACTAGTAAATAACTGCCATGAAGTAATAATTTCAGACATTAAATCACACATTTATTGCAGAAATGATTACATTGCTGATGGTTCCGCGTTGTACACTTTGTTCTTTTTGAGTTTGTTCGGATAACCTAGGAACAAAGTTGAATTCTCTCTTCAAAGAATAAAAGCAACCTTGATACAACAAACAGCATCCATCCACACACACACACACACACACACACACACACACACACACACACACGCACACACACGCACACACAGGGTAAGCTGACGAGTCTTATGGTTCTACTGGCTGCTTCCTAACTGCTCTCCCCCGAGGCGTCCACTCCCTCTCTAAACCTGGTGGAGGATCCTCTCTCTTCTGAAGTGCAACAATCTTTTCACCTTTGCCAACACAAAAGGTCACTTCCAAGCCTTCATACAACACTTCACTACTACGACGACAGTCCAACGCTTCAAACTGTCTTCTACCTTTCCTTGTAGTTCTTAGGAAAATATTGTGCTTGCTTTACATGTTTTCTATTAATGTTCTGCATTGAATTTGACACAGAATTAATCAGAAAAACTATACAATAATTTTACTGTATGTCGGCAATTGTTGAAATGAATAAAAACAGCAGTTTGAAGTATTAACATTTTAGACATTTTAGAATTCCAAATAAAAAAATATAATAAAAATGTTAAAAAAGCCATTGCTCATCCTTTCTACTTTACTGGACAAAGCGCTTTAACATTTGCCGCTCATTCGCCCATTCACACACTGATGAGAGTGGAGCTGCCATGCAAGGCCTTGGCCTGCTCATCAGGAGCAACTTGGGGTTCAGCGTCTTGCTCACTTCGATGTACGAACAGAAAGAGCCGGGGATCGAACAATCAGCCTCGTGATTAAAGGACAACCCGTTCTTTCTCCTGTGCCACAGCCGCCCCCAAATGCATACAACCAGATGACAATCAGCCAAAATGGTCAATTAAAAAGCAAGCATTGCCTCATTTTGATAAGGACATAGCAGCATAACACAGATATACAATAAAGCTCAACATAATAATGCATCACTTGCATAATATAAAGAGGAAGCAATAAGCCTACATTTAAATATCCACACAACTGACTGGAGTCTGAGATTAAATAGTGCAAAACTTTGGCAGCAAATCTTTCAGACCCAAAACAGGTCAAATCATTATTAATGCAATGCCCCTACCCAATAGAATAGATAATACAATAATTTGCTGTGGTTAATTCGCCCGTGTAAACAGGGCAGCTGACTCCAGCAGTAGGAGCAGGCTGTTGTGTTTAAGGCAGACCAACCATGGAAGCACTGAGGTCCCACAGCTTCTTGGCTGCAGCATCATCCAGGGCCTGTGGTGCCGGCTTTTTGGGGGCACAGTCACTGCATGAGGAAATAAAGTAGGGGGAGAAGAGTCTAAGAGTCTGATACAGTGTTCTGATAATCTAAACTGACGAAGCACAATTGCTAATAGCCATAAGTTATTATTTAATTGGCATTCTCTGCAATTGTACAATGGGCAGAGAAAAACAGACAAAGTCGACTGAATTCCAGACAAATGCAAACATTAACTCAGTTCATAAAGTTTATCTTCACAGTCCGGGGGGTGTTGTTGCAGATGTACTTGCCTGTAATAGAGGCCACTGGAGTTGGCCTGGCTCTCGTCCACAGCACAGTAGATGCTGGTCTGAGCGCCAGCGTAGGGACTTTTGATCAGCATGAGGAGTGGCATTAATATGATCCTCTGCCACAGAGCTAAAGTAGGGAACAAGTGGCGGCCCAACTCGGTGCGGATGACACCAGGGTGAAGACTGTACACTGTCACACCAGTGTCTAATGAGAGGGAGAGAGATCCATCAAATCAAATACAAAGCATGACACCAAAGCAAAAACAAAAGATACAGAGATTTAGACTGTGTTAATTCAAGAAAATTTAAAAACTGGGACAGTGTGAGGTGATTTTTTTCCCATCAACTTAACCCTCTACTGTATCTGATTGATGATAACTTTTTTGATCAACAGCGTATTAGTGTGGAGTAGCATGCACTGGGCCCTACCTTGCATTCTCAAAGCCAGTTCTCTGCAGAAGAGCACATTGGCCAGCTTGCTCTGCCTGTAGCTTTCCTCGCGATGGTAGTCTTTATCAAGGTTGATGTCATCAAAGTTTATGCTGCCTGCAAGAAACAATCCAGTGTAGTCCTTAAGCAGAAATTACATTTTGAAATCCAATCATGTAAGTTGTATCTGTCATATCCAACCAAAGTGTAATATCACTAAGAGGGGTGTAAAACGTCAGAGATACAATTTCTCACTATAAAGTAGATTTGATGGACAAAAAGTGCAAAGTATCGTCTTTACCTTTCTCGTGTGCCAGACTGGAGACGATGACAATGCGACTTGGAGTTGACTTCTTCAGCAGGTCAAGAAGACAGTTGGTGAGGAGAAAATGTCCCAAGTGGTTGACACCAAACTGCATTTCAAAGCCATCCTCAGTCTTCCACTTAGGACACATCATGACACCTAAAAATCAACAGATAAACGTAACATAAAAACTTAATATACAACCTCTTGGTCCACCATCAGTTGACCCCAAACTGAGGTGACTTTTTGGCCTAAAAACACAAGTCAATAAATACAGCCCGCTCAATTTCAGCCATAAAAATCAGCTGCTCATATGAAATATATAGGATGCTTTTTTTTTTTTTAATTCCACTTAATTTTGATACAGGTTGTTAAGCTGTGATGTGTTTTTTTTTTTTTTTAAGTGTAAAATCAAACAGTATGTCATGAAGTTTGCTCTTATTCTGTCCCCACCCCAAGAAGTTTCGCTTGCACCTCTATATGTATTAGTACTGTATTACTTTTCCTGCAGTGAATTCAACATACCTGCGTTGTTGATGAGGATGTCCAAACGTTGCTCATTCTCCCGGACATCTCTGGCCAGGTCCCTGACAGACCGCATTGACGTGAGGTCCAGTTTCTTTACCACCACGTTGCCGTTGCCACTTTGCTGCCGGATCTCGTCAGCCGCAATGCAGGCTCTGGTGATGTCTCTGCAGGCTAGGATCACTCTGGCTCCTTGACATAATAAGAAACAGGGTCAGTGTGTTCAAGAGTTAAACTAGTGGAAGTAGTAAGGAATTAGTAGTCACGGTAGCAGGGAATTTAGGTCAATCCAAAGCCACTCTAAAGATAGTAACAAAGTGCTGCACAAAAAACGACAAAACATAACAACGAACAACATTTACAGAAGGTGAGGGTCTTACCTCGCTTGGCCATATCCAGGGCCGTCTCCTTCCCAATGCCAGTGTTGGCTCCTGTGATCAGGACTGTTTTTCCATCCAGTCTAACCTTGCTCCGACACACTCCCCCAGCCAGCCACCTGCGCAAGGCCAGTATGCCTGCCCCTAACAGAAAAACAAACATTAACTTTAATATCAAATGCAGTTGTGGTTATCAATTTTTTATTTCCCCCATGGCTTAATATATTTCTTTATAGTCTTGGTTCTTGTTAATGTGACATGAAAAACACATACTCTTGCAGGAGAATACATATATCGAATTTAACTCCTGCTTTGGTATTTCAGATATGGCTCGACATCCAAAGAGATTATAATAGGCGTATTTATACATTTGTGACAATAATACTAAAATTATCTTTATATAAGTGAAATACTTCACTATTCTGATTCAAGTAGCTATTTCACTGACAATTCACAAACTGAGCAGCAGCCACAATGAATGCCTATGTCATGATGAAATAAACGGGTTCTTCGTGAATGATGCGTTACAGAGTTTATACCATTAACTACATTATCAGCAGCTAGTAATGATCACCTGCCCTTGCGCTGACATTTAAGGAAACTTAGCATTCACAATATCCTTCTGATGAAATAATGTATTTACCTGCAACAAAAGCAACAGCGAGACCGGTCGCATGACTCTCTAAAAAGTGCCCGCTTGTCTCTGCGTAGCTTTGCATACTTTAGCCTGTTAATTATTAACCAATTTAAATAACTGCAAGCTTCAGTGGAAAAGTAATCACAATAATCACAAATTAATAGTAAACACCGGCCCGTTTAGAATAACACCACACTCCTCGTTGGATGACAGCAAATGCTATCAAACTGTATAAAAAGGTGACAATTCTTCCTAAAGACAACTCCCTGTGCGGAAGTGTGCACCTACTGGGATTTTCAGAATAAGACTCTTGTTTAATGTGTACCTTTTGTTAACACGGCAACTTGTTGTAGTTTAAGACATAAACTGCTGCTGATTTGTCTCTGTTCACAATGAAAATATAACATGTCAGGCCCAAGGAAATGAAAGCAGCATATCGTCACCCGCAGTGTTCACTTCTACAGTGATCTGGATTGAGGACATATTTTTGATTTTCATTCATTTTATCAAATAAATTACAGGAGATCATTCCTGCCCACTGCAATAAGAGTTTACAATAAATCACCTCTGGCCAAATCAATCCCACAACTACAACAGTTACACTGTTGTTTGTTTGTTAAATCTTTGCACTATTGTTTAGTTAGTTCATTTAATATTATTCTATTTTATTGTATATATTGTGCATTTTTATACTTCATATTTTTTTACTCTGTTATTGCTTTGCTTTGCCTGTACCTATAAATGCTGCTGTAGCAACAAAAAAAATCGATCTAATCTAAAATGAATCATATCGTAATCATTGTTCTTTATTTTATACGACTGGGAAATTGAATTTGTCAAAACAACAGTGGTGGAAAGTAACCATTTACTCAAGTACTGGACCCAAATACAATGTCGAGGTACTTTTGCTTCACTTCAGTCTTTCAATGTTGTGCTACTTTATACTTCCACTCCACTACTGATGCAAATACTCTTCACTACAATTATTGAACTGCTCTACTGTTTCAACGTAAGACTACATGCAAAACATGATCAGTTTGTGAATTAAAATGTCATTTAATTTCATTCATTTTATAGGTTAAATAACCAACAGGATGTTCTGTAAATGCATTACATATATTTCTGTATTTTTAGTTAAATAGATTTTAAATGCAGGATACATTTATCTGAATCCTTGAAAATAACATTGCTAAACAAATAACTCATAAATAGACTTTTAAAAACTCAGTTTTTACTTCATAAAATGTGGTGTTTTTTTGTAAAAGCAAAAGTAATGTGTGTGCTGCCTTACTTGAAAACAAATTGGCATTTATTTTGAAAACTGAACTTCATGGCGGTTGGTGCTCTGGTGCTCTGATTGGATTAGATAAACGGCTCTGACTCTGACATCGGTGTAGATGTATCGCAGCAATGTGTCGTCTCGTGGCTTTAACTTGTTTAAAAACAGGCTGACTCACATTTAGAGTTACAGTGTGTCGTGTTTGACAATATTTTTAAGTGTGATAACATTGGGCTTATTTATTTTCACATAAAATAAACAAACCTGCCCCGGAAGTTCTTCGTGCTCGTGCCACGTCAGAGCTACAACCCTGTTAGCATCACTGCTAACCAAGTGCTACACTGTCTGCAGCTCTTCAGCTGTTTCTTCTCGCGCTCACGATGCTGTGCCTGGGACTGAGCTGTCTGCTGCTGCATGTGTTTGTGGTG
The DNA here is from genome assembly GCF_004355925.1 of Anarrhichthys ocellatus. NCBI lineage: Eukaryota > Metazoa > Chordata > Actinopteri > Perciformes > Anarhichadidae > Anarrhichthys > Anarrhichthys ocellatus. Next base: position 2,164,674 of record NW_022280038.1, read on the forward strand.
TTTGGGACCGAGCTCACCTTTGAGCTCACTGACAACGAAAAGCAATGTTTTTACGAGGAAGTAGACAAAGACGTGAAGTTTGAAATCGACTTCCAAGTAAGTTACTCTGAAAAAAAGCCTCATCACTTCCACAAGTGTGTGTTTACAAGATGCTGCATATGTATATTTTAAGCTAGTAAATTGTTCTGTCTCTCCTTCTGGTTCTTATCATTTCAAAATGTCCATTTGCCAACTACAGTTGAGCCCTCTTTAATTCCGTTACCTGTAGTTTATCACACACTTAAACTTAGGAACAATTGTTTTGGTGAAATGTGTTTTCTTACCAAAAGTAACCCACCTAACTGGTTTGCTCTATTTGCTGCATAACCAGTATGAACCGGTTCAATCTTGCACGATCCATATGTCACAACAAAACATCACGTTACAATGGCACAACTGTATTGGCATGCGTATGTTCTGTCATCCACATGTTTACATGAGTGTTTTCTTTCAGGTCATTGCAGGAGGCAACTATGATGTGGACTGCTTCGTCACCGATCCGCTAAACAACGTCTTGTATAATGAGAAGAAGAAGCAGTATGACAGCTTCTCTCACACCACAGCTATGGTGGGGGTGTACAAGGTCTGCTTCAGCAATGAGTTCTCCACTTTTACACATAAAACTGTGTACCTGGATTTCCGCCACGGAAATGAGGAACCTCTCATTCAGACCATGACTGGATCTACAGCGCTGACTCAGGTAAGTCTGAGGAACAAGGTGCTCACACTCTGTCTGCTGCAGTGGAAACCCTTCAAAAGGGGCCACGCTTAAACAATTAAAGTGTTCAGAGAACCACTAAATCACATGGTTTGCCTTAAAGTTAGGGTTATGGATTTGTTTTTATACTGTGTAGTCCTATTTCCTGATTTTGAAACACTTGAAAACACTTCCTGGTTGGCAAGTGCACAGAAAACACACAAAGACAAGAATAAAACTACAATCCATATGTCCACATTTAGAGTATGAGCCAGGTTAAAGAGACATTATTTGCCAATAATGTTGTCTTTTGTAAGTTGTAAGTAATCAGCTGTGGGACAGTTTAAAGTCCACTAGGTGGAGCCAGAGATGTTCTAACTTAAGAGGCAACTTCATTTATCCTGAGGGACATTGCTGTGTTGCTGTTGCAATACAAAGTCGGAAGAATATAAGATGACAAGTATCGCCGTGTACTGCAAATATTGCATTAACCATGGCTGAATCTTATTTGCAAGTATTTAAATGTACTCTCCTTACCCCACAATACCTAAAACACCCAGGTTTGTTGACGCCCCCCTTTCAGTCTGTTTCAGTTTTACACAAACTGGAGTCAGAACATTTTCATAAATATTGTAGTTTCTATGCTTGACATCACTACAGTTTATCAGAACACCGCGTACAACTCAGATTCCCCTTATCGGCCCACATTTGTAGATCCCTAGTTATAGTTTATTTAATGCTTTACTACAGACAGGATTGTTTGAAGCGAATCTGTTCAGGAGCAGTTTTGGATAGTGTCTACATATATGTGACCTTCCTTCTGCCGTACGCGTTTCCCCACGCCATTTTCCTGTGCTCTCGATTTGATTTGCGTTGATCATTCTACTTTCAGTTGGAGTCGTCTTGCGTCGCCATTCATGAGGTCCTGAAGACGGTGGCTGACTCGCAGACATGGTACAGGCTAAGAGAGGCACACGACCGCACAAAAGCCGACCATCTCCTCGAGCGGGTCACCTACTGGTCCGTCGGAGAAACCGTCCTGCTGTTTGTTATCGGCGTCGGTCAAGTCATGATGCTCAAGAGCTTCTTCAGTGAGAGGAAGGGCTCCGTGGCAGCCGCCACTTAGAACTCGTAGTGTTGATGTGCCCTCGGAAAGACAGGATGAACCTTGTCAATGTGAACACATAAGTGCGTCTGGAGATTAGCACACATCTTGTCGTATTTTCAGCAGACCTTTTTTGTTGAAAGGGATAGTTTGGGAAGCCTTTTTATTTTTTTTCCTGCTCACCAAGTGTCATACAAACTTGTGAGTGCCTTTTTTATGTCTGTGCTGATTTGTTTTGAAAATGAGATTGACACCTTTCAACCTTGCGCAGGTTATTTATTATATTTTTCTAGTGCAACACAAAGCAGGTTTAGTTTGATATGTCTGTTAATAAGGACAGTCACAGGTTTTCTTCTGGATACTCGGTAATTACACAAGATGTTGTGGCAAATCAGTTGTTACTGAATGTAGGTTGTTTTATAATGTGTATTATGTTTATTATTACCTTAATTTATGTGTGAAAAAATGTGAGGCTTAGAAGCTCTGTCTCCCTCATCCCCTTGGGTGCCTTCAGAAATCTTCTTTTAATTTCCCACCAAATTGAAAGTTTACTATTTTTTTTTTTTTTTGTTAATTGGTCTGTTGCTGATTGGATTCTCAGTTTTCACTCTTGTGAATTATACATCTGTTATTTTATAAAGAGATATGTTTACTGATTATGGCTTTTCTTTTTCAACAACAAAATGATGCTTGCAGTCCTGTTCATCTGTAAAACCAGTCAACAGATTTCAATAAAATTGGGAAGAAAGAAATTTTTGGTAAAGATGAAAATCCAGTTTCTTAACGTTGTCATATTGTGATTCGTAGTTTGAGCAATTTTGTTATTTTCTGGCACAATGTGTATGGCGGTGCCAACTTAGATCCAGCTTCACGTAAAGTGGATTTTTAATTTAAATTGTATTGTTAAAATAAGATTGTTGTCCCTTGATATGAATATCTTCTCTCTTTCAATACATTCACACACCTCATGCAACAGTTTGCAGTGATAGAAAGTACATTTACTCGAGTACTGTACGCGAGTACAATTTCGAGCTATTTGTACTTACCATTAGTAAGTAATATTACAAAAAATATAATCAACAAATAAATTAGGTATTATTAAAGATTATGATAAAACTGTATTGATCTCCAGGGGGAAATTCACAAGCTATCCAGCAGTATATTAATTAAAATGAGCTCCATTACCAGTTGCAACATGAGCACTTTTACTTTTGGTACTTTAAGTATGCCAGTATTTAGAATCTAATACTTTCGTACAGGCTACTTTACTTGAGTAACATGTTGAATGCTTTTACTTTCACTTTTAAAGGCGTATTTCTACACTGAGCTATTGCTAATCTTACCCAAGTAAAAATATTTAGGTAGGCTACTTCTTCCACCACCAGTGTGAGAAGAGAAGTATTCTTCCACCTTTACAGGCTGCTGTGAGGGTTAGGAAAAGAGGAAGAAGGAAGGCGGGTTGAAGTGACCTTATACCCACGCTGAACTCACCGTCGGCTACGTCAACGAGCATACTTCATTCTGATTGGCCCGGAACCGATTTTGCTGGCCAATCAGAGTAAAGCGTGCTCTATCCAAGCTGACGTGTACACCTACGTCGGATCGTAACCGTGCTCTACCTGTCTGTCGTTCATTAATAAGTAAAAGAGGGTACTGTGTCTGCGACACTAATCAGTTCCTAGTAACCATGGCGGGTTACCTCAAAGCTCTGACGGCTGTGACCAGAAGTACAGCCGCTGCACTGTCGCAAACCCCCGCTGTGCTCTCACCGGCCGCCGTCTGCCATAACCGGCTGCAACAGAGGAACTGTAAGTCTTTTTAAGAGATTTCCGGTGAGGTTGGCGGCATTAATGTGGTCACCTGGCTGTGTGCGCGTTTTATGAATGAGCACTACTAAATAAATGGTAGGCGTCAGTGGAAACCGGTAGCCTACGTAGTCGATCTTGCCGGTTGGCAAAGTGCCATCACTGAATCACACATACGATCCTGAAAACAGAGTCGGTGTTTTTGATTTGGTACCAAATTGCGAAACTCAAGGCAGAGCAGAAAGTTAAAACAACACAATAGTTGTTGTAAGAAACCTACAAAAAGCTTTATCATACTGAATAGAAAAGCAATTAGTTGTATAAATCTCCCAGGGCAAACCGTATATGTATTTAGGCCTCAGGACATGTGCACTGCAAACACAAAGTAGATTTATGAAGTGTATAATAAATCTTGACATGTGAGTCCACGTGTGTGTGTCGGGTACTAAAAGGGCTTGCCAGGTGAAACCTGCTATCAAAGCAGTCATAAAATCCCAAGGACACTGCCTGGCAGAGCTCTCAGTAACTGCGTGACTACAGTAGCCTAAGTAATGAAAGCCACGTGAAACCAAATGCAGGTGTGTTGTGTGTCATCCGTTGGTTGTCTGGTAATCAGACAGTGTCACATGTCATGTTGGAGATATTCTCCACTCGATGTTGAGCTTTCCCACTGGGATGTGAGTTTAAAGGCTCCTTCTCAAATTGCAAAAAGCCACAATTAATTCAAGAACCAAGAAGTGTACAAAAGGCAATGAAAACATGCAAGAGCAGTAGTTTCGACTGAGACAAGCTTTAAATAATCTTGAATTATGTTTTTGTGTGTTTATGCTGGGTCAACATTTCAAGAAAATGTTTGTTTCGTTTGACCAAATGTGTGTGTTGATTTCCTGACTTTTTGTTGTTCAAATGCATAAAAAATAAAGTTATAAAAAAAAATCTCTTTCCTTCTAACATTGTAAAACATGTATAACTGAACTTTTCAGATGCCACAAAGCGCATCAAGGCGGACCAGCCGGTGGTGGAGATGGACGGCGATGAGATGACTCGCATCATCTGGGAGTTCATCAAAGAGAAGGTAAATCAAATGATTTAGACTTTCACTGTATAAAGACACCGTAGGTCCCCTTTGAATGTGTTTAATGTGGTTTAATCATCAGAAAGACTGCACATGTGCATGTTTTTGTGTGGTTTCTGTGTTGCCCTGGTGCAAATAACACATCAACATCTCTTCATGTGCAGCTCATCCTGCCCAATGTGGATGTTGAGCTGAAGTACTTTGACCTGGGTCTGCCCTACCGTGACCAGACAGACGACCAGGTCACCATCGACTCCGCTCTGGCAACGAAGAAATACAATGTGGCTGTCAAGTGTGCCACCATCACCCCCGACGAGGACCGAGTCGAGGGTGAGTTTGACTCATTGTGTTTAAATACGCTACCTGTGCTATCTACACTATTCTAATTTTGTGTAGAACAACAGTTGTCGCGGCTTCCTTCTACTTGCCTTCTGAAAGCCACTTTTGTATAAATATATTTATATTCTCAACACCTTCTTTCAGGTTATTTTGGAATGTCTCGTGCGGTTAATCAAGATAAATAAAGGTTGAAAGTAGGCCTCACAAAGATTAAATCCAAATAAAATGATAAGCAAACTTAAATCGTCTTGAGGGTTTACGTTACACGGATGACAACTGTCCCTCGTCTGCGTCTCCAGCTTCAAATTGTTCACACCCGACTCCATTAATTGGCTAGAATGCGTGGGAATTGTAGTCCTGTAGTTTGGTCACCACAAGTGTTTTGCATTGCAGTATAGTCCATTGTCAACCAATAGCTGCATTAGTAATACAATCAGTTGTATGTTAATAGGAATACATGTAATGATACTTTTTGGTTCTTTAGGAGTTCTTAACTGTTCTGGATCTGTTCTTTGGGTCTTCAAATGGTAAAAACTTTTCAATGCATATTTTTTTTTTCCCAGAGTTCAAGCTAAAGAAGATGTGGAAAAGTCCTAATGGAACCATCAGGAACATCTTGGGTGGCACCGTTTTCCGTGAGCCAATCCTCTGTAAAAACATCCCTCGTCTTGTGACCGGTTGGACACAAGGCATAACAATCGGCAGACACGCTTTTGGCGATCAGGTAAGGGATGCCAATGTGTGTTGCCCCCAAACTGACAGAGGAAGAATCTCACAGCCCAGGTTTGATATGTTTAATCTCACAGTACAGGGCCACAGACTTTGTTGTTGACCAGCCCGGCAAGTTCAAGATGGTGTTTGTCCCAGCCAATGGAAGCAAGCCGAGGGAGTGGGAGGTGTATGATTTTCCCGCTGGGGGCTGTGGGCTGGGAATGTACAACACTGATGAGGTAAGAAAGGGCTTGTTGTTTCATTTATTTACATGAGTTAGTATCCAAAAAAAATCAATGCAATATTATAAATGGGTAAAGCTAATTTGGGGAGTGCATTGTTTTATATTTTTTTTGATGTAAAGTTGGGATTTATTATGTTTAAAATCTGGACCTTTTTTCTTATTAATTTTCATTGCACAGTCCATCAGTGGGTTTGCTCACAGCTGCTTCCAGTACGCGATCCAGAAAAGGTGGCCTCTGTACATGAGCACCAAGAACACCATCCTCAAGGCCTACGACGGGCGCTTCAAAGACATTTTCCAAAACATCTTCGAGAAGTAAGATTCTGGACGTATGAGAAATCAGACGTAATGCATTGGGTTGTTCTATTACGTTGCTTAAGGAATTAACTATTTAGCTGACTCTTGACAATTTCATGTGGTGATCAAACCACAATTTTAATGTGGAATGGTCAGGCTGCTTAATTTAATAGTGTGAAGGAGACATAAGCATTATTCTGTCTTTTTCAGGGACTACCAGCCAAAGTTTGACAAGCTGAAGATCTGGTACGAGCACCGTCTTATTGACGACATGGTGGCCCAGGTCCTGAAGTCTTCTGGAGGATTTGTTTGGGCCTGCAAGAATTATGATGGAGATGTGCAGTCAGACATTCTGGCTCAGGGTGAGTGCACCTTTCCCTTTTTAAAGGTGGGACGGCAGTTGTTGTATTGCCTCGCTCAGCGAAGGCCACACAGTCACAATGACACATTATTTTATTAATTTTTACGCCTCATGTTTTGTGTGTGGGCTTGTTTTTGCCAGTAGCGATTGCCTTGTGATGCCGGGGTTTTCTGTGTGTTGTGTCCAGGTTTTGGTTCTTTAGGTCTCATGACATCAGTGCTTGTGTGCCCCGACGGAAAGACTATCGAGGCCGAGGCCGCCCACGGCACTGTGACCAGGCACTACCGCGAACACCAGAGGGTAAGAGCCCCCGGGTCACACCGCTGGGACGGGTTTTACTTTAGGACTCATTCAGGGCTGGGACTTGGTTTGAGGTTAGTTTTAGGACAAAGTTTGTAGTTGAAGTTGTGATTCTCCATATATATAACGAACTATTTTTAAATGTTGGAAGCCAGTGGAGTGCAAACTGTCCAACATGCAAACTGTTCAGACTACTGAGCTCTTGAAATGATGATGGACCAAGGCTTTTAAAAAACGTTTTTTTTTTTTTTTTGTTTTTTTTTAATCGGTATTCAATTGCAAGTGTTGATTGAGTAGTTGCAACTTGACTCAGTTGAGTAAAATGTGTAAAAGGGAGCATGATTAAATGTTTTATTCTGTATGTTTGATAATAAATTGGGCTGAAATTGTGTCAATATGATTGTTGAATTGCAGAACTAAAGTGAATTGCAGGTGTTTCAGTGTAGAAACTATTAAATACAGTTTTGCAGCTTGTTTCACATTTCTAGATAACTTGTCAGGTGAGTATAGAGTATTTTCTCACAGACAACAGGCTAAGTCAAGTTTTGTGATGTTTTCAGCAGAGCTACAATGAGTCTGAAAGCAGAAGTGATCAATGTCATTAATAGTAAATGCTGGTGCAGGTTATGTTACAAGTGCTTTAGGATCATACAGATGAGACTCGCCATATTAAACCTTTTATATATCCAGGAAATCCATTCCTTAAGTCCATGGTGGGAGAGGCAGCGACGATAACATCTCTATCCACAGTGGCATCAATGAATCTGAATGCAAAGCAACCACAAGACATGTTGACGTTCCTGTAACTAAACGTAACTGTGTCCTCTCTTTGCAGGGAAGATCAACCAGCACCAACCCCATCGCGAGCATCTTCGCTTGGACCAGAGGACTGGAGCATCGAGGCAAACTGGACGGAAATCCTGATTTGATAAAGTGCGTTATCTAATGTCATTTACTCATGCAGCATAATGTTTACGCAATTTTACAGCGAAATAATGTGTCACTCTGCATTGTTGCTGTCCAGATTCTGCCAGATGTTGGAAGAAGTCTGTGTGACAACTGTGGAGAATGGTGTGATGACCAAAGACCTTGCAGGCTGCATCCATGGCTTGGCCAAGTAGGTTTATATTTTTAGATTCCTCAGTAATGTTATGTTTTTACCTTTACCAATGTTTTAACATCAGGACAGATTATGACAATTCATTACAAATGTAAACCCCCTGCACTTTTTATCTTGCAGCTGCAAGCTGAATGAACATTATGTGAACACATCGGACTTCCTGGATGCTATCAGGACCAACTTGGACAAAGTTCTGAGCAAATGGTAGACACACTTGCCAATGTAGAAAAAAAACCAAATGTTTTTTTAGCCACTTTTTATCCTTCATTTGTATAAATCTTTGTATCCAATTTTGAAGGAACCAATTTAGCCATTTTTGTGCCATTTTTGTATATGTATAGCTCACTGACACATAACTGTGCTCACGGTCCTCTGCTTTTCCTGTTGCCAAATGTCCAGCTAATTTAAGTGTATGTATCAATATCAATGCTATTGTTAAGTGTTCCCTGAAGATGCCTTCCCATTTAATTAGCAGGTATCTTCAGGGACTAGAGTGTACAAAAAAGAACAATAATGCCATGTTTCCTAATTCTGCTTGGTTGTAATTCTGTTCTTATCTTCATCAGCAACACTGTTCAGTGCTGTTAACCTGAACATAGGAGCAGAAAATGCACAATTATTTTGGGGGTGATTGGATGAATTTTCCAAATCCTCTGCACTATGATGATACTCACCAATTCAATCAGTCAGTTATTGATGGGTGCAGAACTGCTGAGGCTTGCTGCAGTTGGACAATTCAGATTGTGTCGGGTAAATTGTCAATCACACCTAAATTTACCTTCAGACTATGTATCTGTTAATCTAGGTTACCTGGTTTTCACTGTTATCAAGTAAACAAAGTAGACTTAAGCAAAACATACCTTCAGGAAGTAAATGTGAATCGGATGTCATCAGGCCCGGCTGGTCATCTAATTAAAGGACATGCAAACTGACTTAACGGTTAGTTTGACAGTGTGTGGTTCTTGCCGTTCATTCTCAATCGACAGCATTTGGTACTCTAACATCTTGACAGAAGTTAACTTTATAACTGAACCACTGACCAGGGAATATGCTCGTCTCTTTCTCCCAGTCACTAAAATGTCAAAAGAAAATAGTCAAGGTGCCTCTATCAAAATAATTACCATTTCGATTAGCTCTTTTCCCCTCGTATTTTAATTTCCTCCTGGTGGAACATTCCTATGCAACTATGAAGTGCTGAAGAACCTCCCACTTAATCTGATCTGCAGCCATAAAAGAGTTGTATCTGATCAAATTGTTCAATCCCGTCCTGGGACATGCTTTCCTATGGAAGTATAATTGCTGAGAAATGCAAAGCATCGGTGAAACAGTTTAGAACCAATGCATTTTACAGAGGGTGGGTCTGCACTAGAGTTGACCGAGGCTTCAGAGACCACAGACGAAACCCAAAAGTTGGATCTCAGTTCCCACAACAGGCAACACGTCCGAAGGCAAGACGTTAACCTCCTGCCAGCTGACTGCATAACAAATTAAGAGTGATTACCGGTTAATATTAAGGGAGGATACTCCCTTTACAGTTAATAAATAAATCAAATGTGTGATCTGCCTTGTTTATTTATATTCATTCAATTTTCTTGACTTTTTTTCCTTATTTTCCATTAGTATACTAACATGCTCACAGTGACAATGATGTTTAGCATCAGTTTAGCATGTTAGCCGGCTAACATTTGCTAATTAGCGCAAACGACAGCTTCAGCAGAGGCTGTTGGTTTTAAAAGTTAGACGTCGTGTACACGTCCACTAAACCTCAGTGGGATGGGCACTGGATACTAACATCTATATAATTGCAGTGAGAGTACCTATACAGTGGAATCAATGCTTCCTTTAATTGTATTAGCAACATTTGAACCAACTACAGCTCTCAAATATCCACAGGATGCAGAAGAGGGATCGCCTTCATATGAATGTTATTAGATAATGTCACATGCCATCTTGCTATGTAGTTAAAATCCCTTATTTTCTCCTGCGGCTACTCTGTTAGTCACTACTTTTGTAAGCGTTCAATCATAAACAAAATGATTGGACGAATTGTATTTTTATTTACTGATGATGGCTGTAGAGGGAAAGTCGGGATCGCCAAAGGGATCATTCATCCTGAAGGGGAACATGAATGTCTGAACTAAATATTTGGGCAATCCATCCAATAGTTGTTGAGACGCATCACTTAAAACCACTAATGTGAGCCTCATGGTGGCGCTAAAGGAAGTCAGAGGATACATCCACGGGGACAATGAGTGACTGTAGACTTTATGACAGTCCATTCAATAGTTGCTGAGACATTTCTGCCTGGACCATCCCTAGAGCCGCTAGCATGGCTAAAAATACCCAACTCTGAGGATCCCCCCCCCCCCCAAAACAGTGACAGATTAAAACACCAGTCTCCATCATTTAAACTAGAGAACCTTTATTAAATAATTCATGGTCAATTTCCATGAGGTCTCCGTTTGATATTCCTCATCTCAAAGAAGAAGCAGTCCTGCAGACCGTCCCTCTGGTTTAATGTGCATATCAAGGCTGACCTGCATGGCAGGACAGGGGGAGCTGACTGTCTTCCCCAAAACAGAATTATGAATAACAGAACTAGAGTCAGTCCACTTTCAATTCAATCATACAACATGTAATCTGGACCTTTTCTTCTTTCTAAATCTACAGATTGGATATCCACTCTCAGTGTTCTGTTCCCCATTGAGTGGGGAAATATCTTTCTGAATTAAGTGAATTGAAAGCGAAGTGAAAACAGCCCAGAATTAAAGAGTGCTGGAACTACAAACAACAACAAACCCCATACTGCTCATTCTCCACACAAGCTGCACAATTCTTCAATTCACATTTAAACTGACAACTGTGAAATATCCATATCAAGGAAATAACTACAGAGAAAGCATATCCGTTTGTGTTTAATAATATTGCCATTAATGAGGGTTTGGAAGATTACCCCCCCCCCAGCTGTTCTCCTTGAGGCAAACGAGTTCACTCTCACAGAAAAATGGCAGGTCTCAATAAAAAAAGTGCTTTGTATTGTTCACTGGGTAATTCGAAAGCTTTGAGCAGTATATTCACTACACGGAATAGATTATTAATGTTATGCTAAACCATGTGAGACAGAAAACGGTGGGTAAACACATTGTCTGTTGCAGAACCGAATCATCTGTACAGTGACGGGGCTTCGCGTGTCGCTAACATTGTTTTTTTTTTTTTCTGGCATCAGCTGACACGGGACAGTTGCAACTTTGGTACTAAGTGCCCCGGTAAGACCTGTTTAAACTGAGGGGCCGGGAAGGAATGGGTAACTACAATTAGGAACTGTTTAGTAAGAGCATTCAAACCTATGAATAATGTTGTGACTATGTATCAAAGGTTCGATATACAGTGAGTAAATAGCTGACACGGTGGAAGCTTAGTTGCAAATGTATCTAGCTGGCACTTTCAGACAAAAATATAAGGGCATACATTGGTTGTGAATGGCAAAATGGTAAACAGATTTCTATCACATCAAATGTAACTGATGGATCTGCAACTTTTTTTTTTTTTGTTTTCTTCAAATAACTGACACATACACACAACATACAGATTCGACTGTCCGCCGGCGAGAGTCTTTGAGTCGCTTAGCGTAGTAATCCCCAAAAAAAAGGAGCTCCAGACCAGCGTCAACAGCTTCAGTGTCTCTGCTATCAGCAACAGAAACGTCTCCTTTGAAGTGCGTCTCCTTCCTGGCCTCCCATCAGAGGCGGTTCAGTTCTGGCTCTTCTGGAAGGAGGCCAAACCAAAAAAGAAAACCCCGTCCAAAGTGTCTCCCAAAGCTTTGACAACCCCCCCCCCCCCCGAAGCATGTTCTCCGGTTCATCACCACTCAAGGTGTTGTGTAGCTGCTTGTATCCTTCCCGAAATTGTAATACTCCTCCATGTCGTCCATGTTTGCCGTAGTGAGTTTAGTGAGGTTTTGGGAGCCACCATTGTCCATATTGTCTTGTGATGTAAAGCTGAAGTTCTGTCCTTCATACTCCCCCTGGTTATCCATTTCTGGAAGAACATCTGGAGAAAAACAAAAACAAAAGCTTTATAAAAGTGCATTAACAAAGCTGCCTTTCCTTACACCAAGTACAATCAGTGTCACCATGCTGAAGAACGTAATGGGACAACATGGTTTATTAGGGTTACACACTGTTCTATTACTGTACTGTTTAAAGCTATGGCTTCTTGCATTGAATGAAACACATTAAGGAATTATTCATTTCATGATTGTGCTACAAAACAAAAACCTCTGTCTTTTAAATGTATTTTTTCCCGCATCAACTCAAAGCCTCTAAAATTGTTATCACACATCCTAAGCCATTCTCTTTACCATTAGATATGCGTGATTACAAAAAAAATCATGTCATTCTTAGTCATATAAACTTAGTCTAACACTTAAAAAACTCAGCTAACCTGCTTCATCAAAACTGCGCGGGAGAGAATTGCTCAGATTTGATTGACAGTGGCCTGGCACCATAAGAAGGCAATCCCAAAACTGTCATCAGATTCTGATTGAAAAGTTGATACGTCACCTTTTCGTCCACCTCAACACTAGTGAGATGATCATAAAGAAAACATAAATAAATACAGAAATCTCTCATGTTTGGCAGAAAGTTGTGCGATCGTGTAGGATCGCCATCGCACAGACGAGAAGCTGATTGAGAAAATAGTTTAAGGCCTTTTACGCATTCCTGCAAGACTTAATGTCGCAGTAACTGCAAACATATTACATCCTGATGTGGACAACACAACACAACAACAAAAGAGCCGTTGGTACTATTGTTGCCTGTATGAAAAGCAAGACAATGGATCCTGAAAAAAAACTGATTTATCTGTCAAATACCATTTTTATAGAAATAAGTTTAGTCTTCTTGCATGTGTGTGTATACGTTCTACAGCTCAGACCGGGCCGGTAGCAGGCGAGGTGTATATTCAGAGAGTCACATACATACGATCAACCTTCACCGGATGAATACCAGTGAAAGGAAAATGTGTGACGACGTGTGCAGCGGGCCTCACCTTGTCCTTCTGGTGAGACTTCCATGCCATGCTTCACCTTCATGTGCCTGCTGAGGTTTCCCTTCAGGTTGAACTTACTGGTGCAGTAAGGACACTTGAAGGGCTTACTGCCAGCATGGAGATGCATGTGGCCCAGCAGGTTGTACATTCTGTTGAAAGACTTGCCACATACCTGGGGGGGGGGGGAGAAAAAAAATATATTGACATTGATGAACACAATTAAGAATCTAATTTAAAAGTTATGCGTCTAGGTAGCTACTCGTAGATGGCAGTTACTGATGAAAACATCCTGCCTGATGACAGTTGCCTCAAAGCTTACTGGGCTGTTCTTCCACGGTGAGAATTTGAATTTCATTGAAGCAAACCCGCTGATATCAAAGCGCATTATCCCTGAGAAAATGTTCTCCTCCTCACATAATCCTGTTACATTAAATTGAACTTCAAATGCATCATCACATCTCATTTCACACTGAAATTAATTAGAAAAAAAATCTTCCACTTAATGCTATCACCCAGAATGTTATTTTTTTTTATGAATAAAAATTGAATCAAGTTCAAATACTCGCCTTGCATTTGAACGGCTTCACGGGCAGGTGGACGATCATGTGGGTCTTGAGGGTCTGTTTCTGGATGAAGCTCTTGAAGCAGACGTGACACTGGAAGGGCCGGACACTGTTATGGATGAGCATGTGCCTCTTCAGGTTGGCAGACAGGGTGAACTCCCGCGAGCACACGTCACACTTGTGGCCTTTCATTCCCTACCGGAGTCCAAACAGAAGGAATGGGTCAATCGTTAAAATATGGCAACGTGCACTGCATTTATTTCCCCTGGTAATATTGAGACAGAAGTGGATTAACTTTAAAGCATTTGGATCTGTGAGCAGGAGCTGCGAGAGGGTTTGAAAGGGGGAAGCTGAGGGAGAGACTGAGGCAAAGCAGGTGAAAGGGAGAAGTGCATTCTGGTGATGTCTGAGAACAACGGGATGCTATTTACTGTAGTTTGGCCGGCTTATCAACATGGTCTGCAATTGGAGCTGCAGCGATAGCACACAGCTCACGAAGGCAGTTAACTTCCATTAACCCTATTGTATCACCAATATAGGAGAATGCCCCATCAACATGGGTTCCTATATCCCTGGAACAGTGACACTCATCTATCTAAATTGGGTATATTTAATTTAATGTTGGGGAGCGCCCAGTATCAAACTTTCACAACTAATTTGTGCTATTGTGACTTAATATCTACTGTCATCCACAGAACAACAGGGGAGGGGTAACAGAGGGCTATGATGGCAAACAGCAAGCGTTTGTCTGGGACGTCGGTTTGGTAACGTGATGATATTCACATCCTGCCTGGAAGATGTTGCCCATCAGTTTGACCATATCAAAATCCACAGCAGCCATTTTGGGTGTACCAAGAGAGATTACAACAGTCCCTTGCCGCCCGTCTTTCTTCTGTTCCAGTAATATCCTCAACCACATGCAACAGGAAATGTGTAGCCATCGAGAAGCAGGTCACAAGAGCAGACAATTCACAACATCTAAGGCCTTGAGGCTCGTCTAAATGAATGTGCTGCTGCATTACGCACTTCACTCCGCAGTCTATGACGGCAGACAAACAAGTGGGCCTGAATAACTGGTTCCTGGTTTATTGAGAAGAACTAATACGTATTAAAAAGGTCGCCAGTGGGTCGAGAGACTGCGTTTGTAAAAGCAGACAAATCTGGTAGGACTGTCACTGTCTGCACAAGAAATGTGTTGTGCTGCGGTGGTCCACCAGGGGGAGCAGTGAACAGACAGCAGGCTCAAATACAAAAGAGAACATTCGACTGGCTCTCTCATTTACATGACGAGTGTGGCTCAGGGTTATTGTTCCCCTGGAAGTAATCAAATTTAGGTAAATCCGCAGGAATTCTGCATTTCAACTCGAAGTAAAAGTCTGGCAATTTGCAAACAGGGAAATGTCAAGAACTCACGTGGCATATTTGTAAACTGAGGGAGAATAGAGGAGAGGACGGTCCTGTGGTAATATCAAATCAATTGTGTTTTCATCTCTCTCTCCCTCACCCCTGTGTGTGTGTGTGTGTGTGTGTGTGTGTGTGTGTGTGTGTGTGTGTGTGTGTGTGTGTGTGTGAGAGTGAGTAGTCAGGGGGTACTGAGCAATTACAGACATTTCATTCAGATGGAGACTATGAGGACTACATGAAGACGCTCTCTATTGTGGATGTTCAGAATCAAATCTGTGTGACAGACGTATCTATTCTCATTTCCTTGATTAAAACATATATTTAAGTGAGAGGGATTTCTTTTCACAGCTTGTAGGAGAATTATCCTGCAACAGATCTGTCCTCTTTTTTTGTTGTGAACATGAATAATCCTTTTTTCGAAGCTGGAAACTCAATTCCCCCGAGAACACACATCCTGGAGCTGGTTCTATTGAATAGGGAATGGCTGATTAACTGTATGCAGGGTGACTGCATGCAAAAAAAACAGTCATATACCGTATATAGCCTTTTGCTGTTTTTACTTGCTTCTATTCTGACCTCAGAAATGCCAAAGAAGTTTTAGTCACGACAAAAGTTAGACGAAGACACAAAAGGACAGTAAGAGTCCAGAGTATGGATGCCTGCCAGGGTAAGTGCTCTTACACGTCTACTTCACACAGATCTCAGTGGGTGAAGGACAGAAGACAAGCAGAGGTGTGGTAGCCTCCCTCAGCTGATCCGATAGCATTTGCTCTCTACTCTCCTTTTCTTTTACGCGACAAAAGAAAAATCCTTAACGGTCTAATTTATGCAGGTAATATCTATAGTGTGTTTGTAACTAGAGCATTCAGGAAGTGTCCGTACCTTATGAGTGAGCGAGTGCTGACGCAGGTGGTGTAGCTGCACAAACTCCAGGCCGCACTGGGAGCAGGTGTAAGGCCTCGGGCTCTGGTGCTTCAGCAGGTGGTTCTGGAGCTGGCTGCGGTAGGCGAACGACTTGTTGCACTCGGTGCACTGGAAGGTGTGTGGCCCCTGGTGGCTGGTCTGGTGGCGTTTGAGGTGCGCGTAGGTGGGGAACTCCATGCCGCACTGCGAGCAGACGTGGCAACGCCCGCGCTCGTGCTTCACCTCGTGGGCTCGCAGCTCGCTGGGATAGGCGAAGCCGCGGCGGCAGAAGCGGCAGCTGTAGGGCTTCACGTCGGTGTGCTGGAGCATGTGCCGCTTCAGGTGGCTGGTCTGGGTGAAGCCCTTCTTGCAGACGGTGCACTTGTGGGGTCGCGTGCCTTGGTGGGTCAGCAGGTGGGTTTGAAGATGACTGGGCTGCTTGAAGAGTTTCCCGCAGTGCGGACAGGCGTGTGGTTTGATGCCGTTGTGGCCCAGGATGTGCGTGACCAGGTTGTACTTGGAGGTGTACGATTTGTCACACATGCGGCACTTCCAGCGCTTCAGACCGTCTCCCACATCCACACAGTAAGATTCATCAATCTGGATGTTGATATCCAGCCGGTCCACTCGGCGGCCGCCGTGCCGACGGGGAGGCTGGGGGTGCGGCGGCTGCTGGTGCGGTGCTCCTGCGCTCCCGTCGGTCCACATCATGTTCTGGCTGCCGCCGTTTTCGTACTCGCTGGCCATGCCCATTTCCGCCGAATCATAGCTGCCCACTTCGCTGGTCTGGAAGTAGCTGCTGATGGCCTCCTCCTGCTGTGTGGGCTTCATCATGTTGTTCCCCTGGTGTTCTACCTCTTCTTCCGCCTCTCTGCCACCTCGACCGTGGCCCCCCATGGGGCGCTGGCCTTGCAGTCCCCGGTGGCCCTGTTCCCCTACTCTGTGACCGACCTGGGGGGGAGGAGGAGGGTGAACGTGTGTGTTGGCTTGCGGCTGACTGGAGCCTTCCCGCTCACACTCTGTACAGTTCTTGCTGGCGCTTCTGAGGGTGGCTGGATCCACTTGCACTAAACCACCTCTGGGTGCCAAATTGTTAAGCATGTGGACACAGGAGGACATTCCAGAGTTCACCACTTCCCCTTTCACATGGGATGAGGACACGTCACCGCCTTGAAGGCTGTGACGATCGGGGCCGACCATTTTTGTGTCCGGATGTTGAGGGGGCCCCTGCTGCCACCTCCTCTGACTGCAGCTGGGTTGCATTTGTCCGTCTTCGCCCAAGTTGTCTCCTAGGTAATCTCCGTTGGCTCCGATAAGCTGGTCTGCGTACTCGTAGTCGACTCCGTCTACTTGTTGTGCGGGGGACTCTTTGGGTTCGCCGGTGTAAAAGCCGTTGGGTGCAATGGTAGCGCCGAACACTTCATTCTGGGAGATGAGACCTAGCACGGCAGCCTGGGCCAGGGACAGCACGACTACTGGATCTGTCTGTGTGCCTATGTCCACCAGCCTGGCCATTACCTTGGGCTCACATCTACCCAGGCGCCGGCTCGCCTCCTCCTGGAACAGAAAGAGACACACAGGCACAGACATCAGCACTGCAAGGAAGCAATCATCAAATATACACCATGTCTGACTGAAGAGGCATAGTCAGCAAAGTGAGTTTGTTACGACTCACTCTACTCTGCGATATTGTGGGGAACAAATAAGTGGAACTCAGGACTTTTTCTCTCTCCTGGTCTTAAGTTTAGGTAAAGTTGTTTCACAATTGAGAACACAACATGGTTTGCTCAAGAGGAGTTGAAACAGCGTGCGTTTGTCAATATAGGTACCTCGGGCTACAACCAAATGGTCTCCATTCTAAACTAAAGGCAGAAAGGCAATGACAATAATTTAGCAAGAGCCAAACTACAGCATACTGTCCTCAGACAAAAAGTGTCTTTTATTGACACATTAGCCGGTTGTCGAGAGAGATAGAAGGAGAAAGAGATAAACAGGTATTTATATTTTAAGGAGCCCTTTATAGCATCCCTATGAAGGATACACACAAAAACATTTCCTCCTACAGAGACTCATCACAAATCAATGTTTCTGGGACAAGAAGTCCACCTGAATCAAGGCTGTCCAAAGGCAAACCTTTAGATCTAGTGACTGAGACACAGGAGCTATGAAAGACACCATCCTAATCCAGCGGGCTAACCATGTATGGCTTGTGTGTGTGTGTTATGAGGGATAATATGGCCTACTGATCTACACACAAACACACATTCAAGTACAACTGGGGGAGAAAGAGGAAGACAAAACTGAGCAAGATTAAAACATTTCTTAAAAGAATGGAAAAGCAGTAGAGGAGACAAAAACAGAGAGCAGAGAACAGAGGGGGCAAAAGAGGAAAAAGCAGAGACAGAGAGGGAAGCAGGAAGAGAGAGAGAGAGAGAGAGAGAGATTAGAGCAGGCAAGAGTCTAGTGGAGGGGAGGGGGAAGAGGGAGAGAAAGAAAAAAGAGAAAATTAAAGGTAGAGGGAGAGTGAAGGAGAGATAAGGAGAAGAGGGGTGTGGAGGAGAGGAGGAGGAAGACTGGCACAGAGAGAGAGAGAGAGAGAGAGAGAGAGAGAGAGAGAGAGAGAGAGAGA
>NW_022280038.1:2183324-2214718 GCF_004355925.1 Anarrhichthys ocellatus
AGAGAGAGAGAGAGAGAGAGAGAGAGAGAGAGAGAGAGAGAGAGAGACTGGAGTGGGAGGGGGGAGAGCTGAGTGAAAGAGTGAGTGTAAGGCAGCAGTCAAAATAGAGCAAGAGGAAGAAAGAGAAAGAAAGATATGTGGAGACAGAGCGAGGGAGGGAGGGAGGGAGGCAGAGAGAGGGAGGGAGATGCAGTGAGCAACCAGGAGACAGAAGGAGAAAGAAAATGACAAAATGAAAGCCGGACAGAATGAAAGATAAATAAAATTGTGAAGTAAAAACAGAGCGAGCGAGAGAAAAAGAGGAAGGAAGAAGAGTTGAAAAGAGCTCAAAAGAGGGCGAACGGAGTTAACGCCAGACACAAGTCTTAATTAGTGAGAGACTAAGAAATCTGCAAATGGCAACTTTAAAAACAAAGAAAACCTACCAAGAACCAAAAAGCACCCCTGAAGGCAGCTCTCTACCTGTCTTTCAGCTGCGAGTGGGATCAAGCCATGTTGCCTCAGTAAACCACCACTTAACATGCTACGAGGGAGAGCCAATGAACTCACCACGCTCCTCTTGCTGTGAGGTTTCAGGTGCTTTAAGGATCTCATTCTTCAGTGCGAGTGTGTTGAGTGAGAACAGGCTACGTTCCCTTCCTTTTTATACGTGAGGGACGAGGGGAGGCGGGGCTAATATCGCCCGCCTCCACCCCTCTTCTTCTTCTTCTCCCAACACAGTTTTGGTAGTGACTCTGGTCACACCATCACAAACGCAGACCAGACACAAACAAACGTTCTCCCAACAAATCAGCGTGAGGTTGATTTAAAAACAAACAAACAAACAAACAAACAAACAAAAATGCACTGCTCATATCACTGGCTCCTCGATAGTCTGATGATAAATGGGCTAAGTCACCTCAAAGTCACAAGACACACACACACACCGACAAAATAAAATCAACATCATAGTCTGAAATTATGGATCCACCAGGCTGCCTCCTGCCTCACTCTCCCTGCTTTCTTCCATCTCCGTCTGTCATTCTCTGTCTTTGTTTCTGCCTATCCCTGTCTGTCTCCCTTTCTTTATCTGCTTATTCCTGTAGCTCCATCTATTGCAGAGTCCTTTTCTGTGTATCCTCCATGCATCACTCTATCTCTCTCTCTCTCTCTCTCTCTTTCTGTATCTGCACCTTTATATCTATCACTCTCTCATTTATAAAGTAAGGTTTACGAGTACGAAAAAAGTGTTGGAAGATTGTTTTGTGCAGACTTGGATGCAAGTATATGATGTAGGGAGAGGGGAAGACGAGAGAGACAGAGAGAAAAGAGAGGGAAGGTGACTGACAAGGAGATGAGCGAATTGAGGAGAGAGAGAGAGAGAGAGAGAGAGAGGATGTGAAAGAGAGGAAGAGGGAGTGGAAGGAGAGAATACTGAAGGAAAAGAGCGGGGAGGGCTGGAGGGGAGAGACAGAAAGAGAGAGAGAGAGAGAGAGAGAGAGAGAGAGAGAAAGAGACAGAGGGGGATGGGAAGGAGCAGAATGCGGTAAAAGAATAAGAAATGGAAGATAGATGGAGGGAAAGAAAAGGATAAAATGAGAGTGAAAGGGAGAGAATAAAAAGGTACTTCTTTTAATGATGGAGCAAACAGGCCAATGTATCCCTCTCTCTACGAATCAATCACACACACACACACATACACATACACACACACACACACACACACACACACACACACACACACACACACAAATTGGGCCATTGATTGACACCAACCTGTCCAAAGTTAGAGTGTGAAGAAGAACTTTCATCTTTTTTTCACGGCATCTCCCGTGAAAATTAGGGGAGCGTGGAGAGATGAGACAGCCGCGAAGCTGTGAGACGGTGCCAACGGTGGCCCGAGAGGGTCATGTCAAAGCTCATGCACATCCTGAATCACGAAACCGAGACAGAACGCAAGAGGGCAAACTATGGAGGCAAATGAGAAAACGGGAATCAGGAGCCCGACCAGCACTTCCTCCACAGAAATGAGTAACAGTATGTTACGTACACAAAGCCTACATTTAAGAGGTCTTGTATGCATTTTGCAGTGTATGTTGAAGGTGTGTTCCCTCGACAACATTCATTTGTGACAATCGTGCATCCTCCCACATCACAACTACAGTCAACACAGTCTGAGCTCTCGGTTTTTAATTGCCATGTGAAGAAACAGCTGTGTTTAAAATGCGCTAGACAGCTAATGTCTTTTTTAGCATTGCTCCTTCTCGAGGTATGATTTTACATGGCTCTCATGGGAGATACAGTGAAACGCTTCGTCACTGGGAGTTACAGAAGAACCGCCGAATGTCCAACAAATGAATAGACACGACTGATCACTTTGAGAAAGCACGGATCTGATTGGAAGGATTGAATCGAAATCTGAAAGAGAGGAGAGAAACTTGTAGTCTAGAAAGCATTCATTTACATTTCATTTAGGAGGAGTAAGAAGTAAAGAGTCTCATATATATGATTACTGCTTTAAATGTAAAAAAAAAAAAAAACATCAATTAGGTTTGCTTAATTACAATTAGAGATAAAACCATCCGTTGATTAATCAATTGGTCAATTCTTGGATAAATGATTCCAAAGAATTCCATAACATTAATAAACTAAATGTGTATTTGATTACTGGAGAATATAATCAGCATTATGATTCTAATAACTATAATAATAACCCGTTTTTTTCTGATTCTATGTGCTTTGTTAAGGTGGACTACACTAGTAGTGTTTTCTATAATCTCAAAATAAAACTTGACACAAATATTTAACTTTCTCTGGGGTGATGCTGCTAGCACCAACCCATCTCCTGTCAATCACAACCCAGACGAGCACAAAGCTGTTTTCCCTGCATTTAGTCTGTAAAATAAAAAGTTTTGCTTAATTTAAAATGTGATAAAGCAAAAGTGAGGAAATCCTGGAAATTAAACACATAATGCTTTTGTTAATTGGTCTGTTCCATTGTTCAGCTTCAAACTCCCAATCATATCTTAAAGGATTTATAGTTTTGCTTCTATTTTGTAGCTCCATAGTGAAGTTCATTTTGCTTCTGTTTCGCAGCAGTCACAGCTTCCCACGGATAAAATCAAATGGGCGAGGGAAGTGAAACCTGACCGAACGTAGCTGCTCGAGATGCATTCTGATGACAGCTGTAAACTGCTGTCTGTCTCGGCTGTACCCAGACTCCTTCTGGATTTATCTGGATTAAAAAAGGCACTGAGGTGGGACACAACCAGACATGGTCCAGACAGAGCTGGCCGAAGACAGTTTGGCCATCGCAGTCTTTGCAGGATCCATGTTCGCTCCACATTATGTCTGGAACGTCTGATTCAGTCATAAGGCATCTTGCCTTAAAAAAAAAACAATCAATCGTTTATTTATCGAGCAAAATGGCGAAAATTCACTGGTTCCAGCTTCATAAATGTGAGGATTTGCTGCTTTTCTCTGCTTTGCATCATTATACTGTGAATTTGTTCGGCTTTTCAAATGTTTGGTTGAACAGAACAAGGTATTAGAAGACTTCACTGTGGACTTTTGTAACAATGAGTAAACAGTACCACTCCAACAGCAAGGGCAGAAACTGTGCTCAATCTATTTTGGTACCGACTGAAATGTATTGAATACAGTCACCCGCTCGATGTTGTGAGTGACGTAGAAAATAAATACACTGAAATAAAAAGAGAACTGATTGAAACAGTAGATTGTAAAGAATAACCTTAAGCTCTGACATGTGGGTGTTTCTCGCCAAAATGCACCTTGGGGATTGTAGTTAACTTCTTGCCCCATGTTTTTATGTACTCAGGCCTGTAACGTTTTATCAAAGAACTACATAACATGTAACGTTGTCTTTGGGAAACATGAATGGGACTTTAAATAACTCCTCTCCTCTTGCAACTCCACAGAGCGCTGCAGGAATGAGTCCTACAACCTGGAGAGGAGTTAGCATTTTAGCACTTGCAGTTCCCTCGTCTAGTTAGATGGCTGAAATAAGGTCTGGGGTTTACTCAGGTTTGAGATATTTCAAAGTTGTGTCCTACGATACAAAATACGTCAGTTAATACACCACTCGTAAATGTTAAAAGCTGTTATCGTGTCGTTAAAAAGGCGGTTGCTAACAAGTGGCTAAATGAGACTACTAAACGTCATCACAGTGACTTACTTATGCCGATTGCATTCGCACTTTAAACAAAGATAAAAGTGGTGTTGACTTGTGAAGATCATCTTGCCGAACAAAACGTGCAAGTATCGTAAACTTGTGTTTCCCGTTGGCGTTTTGTCGAGGGAACCAGTCCGATGCTGATCTCCAGGGTTGGCCTACAAATATACGTCATCCCTACAGCGCTCTACTGTATTGAAGGAACTTCAAACGCAGCTCTAGCAGCAACACTTTTGTACCTGCAGTAAAACCTCAGCAAACTTCCAGCTCTGGTTTACGAGGCCATCGCCTCTGTTCACCTGAGAGGCGAGGCAGTCACCTGCTCCGTCTAGTCGAGTCTAGACCATTACGGTCATTTGTGGTTGTTTTGTAGGCCGGCAAGTTAACCACTTGTTGAACAGAGACAAACAGAAGCAACCGCTGTGTTGGGGCCCGATTGTTACGGTTGTATTTGAGTTAACACGAATAACAGAGGAGAGTAAATAGCATCACAGATGGACGGGTTAAATAAGAAACTAATATTTTGTGATGGGGAGAGAAGGTTTTAGTCAAAATACAGCTTTTATTGTAGAATCGTAACGGTTTCTACCCCTGACGTGTTTGTTTTTTCTGTGATAGAAAACATTTTTTTAATAAAGTTTGCGACATATATGTCGTGGGGGGGGGGAGTGTGGTAAACAACAGGATAGAGAGAACATGGAGGAAGGAGAGAGAAAGGGAAACGGCAGAGGACAAAATGGGGGCGTAATAGAGGAAGCAGAGAGAGAGAACAGATGATTGCATGGAATGAAAGAGGGATTGAAGGGGGAGGGAGGGGAGGAGATAAAGAGAACAGGGAGGGGAGGGGGAGTGAGTTAGCAAGTGAGTGAGTGAGTGAGTGAGTGAAATGGTGGAGTGAGAGAGGAAAGGAGAGAGAGAAAATGAGAGGCAGCAGTGGGGGAGGGGAGGATGTAGAGGGAGAGCAAAGCAAGAGAAAGAGAGAGGCAGAAAAGATTGAAAAAGGAGATAGAGGGAGAGCGAGCAAGGGAGAGAGAGAGAGAGAGAGAGAGAGAGAGAGAGAGAGAGAGAGAGAGAGAGAGAGATGGGGCAGGGAGCAACGTGAGAGCAAGGCAGAGAGAGGGAGGGAGGGGCAGTGTGCAACGTGAGAGAGGAAGAGAGAGAGAGAGAGAGAGAGAGGCAAAGAGAGAGAGAGGAGGGAGGGGTAAAGCGTGATGGAAACCGAGAGCAAGAGAGGAATAAAATGAGACGGAGAGAGAGAGAGAGAAGGAAGGAGGGAGGGAGAATGAAAGAGGGAGAGAGGAGGATAGACGAACAGAGAGGGAGGGGGAGGGGAAGAGAGCTGAAGAGAGAAAAACAGAAAGAGCGAGCAGAAAGAAAAATGAGGGAGTGAGCGAGGGAGAAAGAGAGCACAAAACCCATTTCACCCTCTTTCGTGGTTTCACAAACATGGCTGCAGCTAAAGAAGAAGAAGAAGAAGAATGGTTGTGTTGGTTGGTACAAGTCCTCTCTATGTAACACAAACACCCGACCAGTAACATTACAATGAACCAGCATCAGATGTAATCACCCATGTTAATCATTGTTGGGTGAAAACAGCTCAGGTGTATCGTGATGTGGTCCTTCCTAAAAGGAAACATTTTATTCTCCTCAACTGCTGAAATGCTAAATACTGAAGGACAACAAGCATATCGTGATACATAAATCAAGACTACTGTGTCCTCCCAACACCTCCATCACCTCTTGTAAGTCGCTATGGATTCAGTGCAGTGCATTGTGGGCTACAAAGTAAGTCTTTTTTGTCTATATTTGTTTGGATTTTTTCCATTATTAGCTATTAGCAGTTCATGTTTGCATAAGTACTCATGTATGAACAGACAACCATCACTGGGTTATGTTGGTACTACAGAAAACTTAAAAACCTGATGATTGTCAGGTAAGTTCTGCAGCTTTGATCGATGGTTCTTTGAAATTTAAACTAATTCATGGATGTGTATTTGCGATGGAGATCGGAGATAACGACATCCTCGGAAATAGTGTCGGACAAAGTTTTTGTTGTCATTGCGATCAGCAGAAATGTGTTTGAAATACATTCGTTTGGATGCTAGAGCACAAGAAACAACGTAACCGTTATGATGCTGTAACAGCACCGATATGTCTCCAGCTAAATCTACGGCCGTTGCGCCGAGTCATCCCATGAAGAGCAACGAGCAGGCGAGTCGCCGCTGGCACAAATACACTGTAGGCCCGGTAAAGCTAAAGCTAGCAAGCAGGTTTCTACAGTGATGGTTCAGGTTTGCGCTAAGTATGAAAATGGGCGGGGCTCCAAGGGGTCCAGGCTCGGTACACCTCAACGTTTCTCAAACTTTGACTTACAAGGATGAACGGGAGTGCTTGTTTTTTTTTAATTTTTATAATAATACTGAAACCATTTTGCCATTTACTACAAAAGTTTTTCATATTTTTGCACATTTAAAACTACTTTTACCCAACAAAGGTAAATTAGCCACGATGCACTTTACTGTAATCTGACATTTTGTCCAATTAAAGGAACAAGGTTTGAACTTGTTTTTGCCCTTGTGGTTACATGTTAAAAGGTCACACACACAAATAACATGAAAACATGTGTGAAGCGTCGTCTGCTTCAGAAGGTATAGCATCGTTTATCGTCATAATAAAGAAGGTTAATAGAAGTGGCTGCCACAGAGATGTAGCTACAGTGTACTCATGTACTATTTATAGTAATAGTAAATACTTGCAATTAAACATTGGACTCGAGTGCTCACCACCATTAACAGTTGCGGGGCATGAGAGAATTCAAAGCTCTGCACTCACATTATACTGGGTTGAAATGAAAATTCATAAATAAGTGAACCCTGATAATAAAGTTCATACAAGAGACGCATTAAAAGGGAAAACCTGAATAAATTAGTAGAAGACGATAACAAATGCTTCCATGCAGGGCTCGACGGGTCACTCAAAGGTTTTGTGTCGGCTGCTGCTCTACTAATCGCTGGTTTTGGACTTAGTCGACTAAGATTGGTTGTTTTGTCCAAAGCTGAATGACTTAGTTCTAAGAAACGTATATGAGCACATCTCTAAACACAAGATTAAAAGTTCTGGAGAAACTCGATTACTAATTATTATTTATTTGCTTGACAATCAGCACTGTGAAGGGAGGACACCTCCTCCTCGACCGCAGCACAGACGAAGCCATTTCAAACGGTCGAGGGTCCAGCACCACCGGCCACTGCAGTTCAGTGACACATAAGCCTCTCACTCGTTTCTTGAGATTCCCCTGGATTAAAGAAAAACAATGAAGTCTTAAGTATAAGGGCAGAGAGTTGGAAGTGCTCCCTTCCTTGTGCCACCCTACTTCTTATTTTCTATTTGTTGTTAATAAGGAAAACAATTAAATGCTGATAGGTTTAGGCCTTGAATTTAAGAGGTTTTTTTTAATCTTACATCAACATTAAACTGCAGTCTATGAATATGCCATTAAAGCTTACAGCAGGTGTGAATGACAGATTTAAGGTAGCCTGTTTGCAGCGCTTGAGGCAAGTACACAGCGTAACATATTTATGAAGAGCTGTCCTTTGGGAATAAAGTCCCAAACACATGATGTGTTCGCCGTGTCATCTTTGCTCTCCTTAAATGTGAGTGAAAAACGGCGACATGACTTATGAGCTATACGCATTCAAACACTGTTGGATTTGTAATTTTTCTTTTTCATGTAGATATGAATCATCGGAGAGTTGAGTCTGGGTTGGTTTGGTGTTCACGAGGACATCGATCCAAACCAACCTAGCAGCATTTAAATGTCAGTCCCAGATTTCATTTTATTCCCACCATGTTTCATACTTATGTTAAAAATTCACTAACGATAGCGAAATAAAATATCAAGGCACAAAGCTCTCAAGCTAATTCACTGAGAAAAGGCACGATTTAAAGTCTCAATAAACTGCATCACCTCTCTCTCTCTCTCTCTCTCTCCTCCCTTTTTCATCCCTTCCTTCTTAACTTCCAGTACATCCCCACCACTCTTACAGATTGAGTTTTAATGCACATGTGGGTATAGTATGATGATCAGGATCCCGTAACAGCATTAATGTTCTGGTATAATATGGATCCCTGGAGGGGAAATTCTCATTTCACTTGTTCTTTGGAGATCAGCTACACAACAGCACCCCCAGAGACGAGATGGAGATTCAGCGTCTTGCTCAAGGGCTCTTCAGCAGGGCAGATATTTGTTGAAATGGAGATTAACATTTTCCCTGTTCAACATTTGCCTTTGTAACCTTATGCAGTCATGTCTTTTTTTCTCCTATATATGCTTGCATACAGGGGAACATATAGAGGGGAAGATATTTATAGCGCGACAGTCGGTTGTTCACATGGTTCAAGTTCAAACCGTGGCTCCTTTTCTCCCTCACGGACAGCTGGCCAATCACACATCGTGATGTAGATTTGAAAGTCGGATTCAAAAAATGACAGATACGGTCGGACAAAATCCCTCTTAATCCGGTTTCCGAAGCTGTTCGACCAATCCGACAAGATGAAGCATACTGGCAGCTTAAAATGGACATTTTGCACTACACCCATTGAATGTTTGTTGAGTGAGATTTAATCTATCTAACATCAGCCTGGATTTTAAACAATTCTACACCTCGCGACATCTTTTGGATTAAACGTCTGTTCAATGTGAATTCATCTGCATCGCATTCTTGCGCTGGAAGCTCCTTCCTCACATGCACGGCTGATTCTCAGCATCTTGTATGCAAGTTGCGAGGACATAACCACTTACGACAGAAACATAAACACATGACATATTTAAAACAACCCGATATAGATACCTTAGGTTTTTTTTCTCCTCAAGTTGTCACCAAGATACACACTGAATGAGACATTTTACAGTGTAAAAATAAACTTGTCAGCGCTCTCTGGAGGATTATGTAATGGTCACACCGTTACTGGTGCAAACTGGTAATTAATTCTTCGAGTTTTACCACCTGAATATTCCTGAAGGCTCCATATTCATTTTAATCTGCAACAGACATGTAACTAGCGACTTCATCGTGTAATTCTTCAGTACGGCTACCCCCCCCCCCCCCCCATTCACAGCCTCAGTGTAAACCCGCTATCAGAGCAACAGAAGGCGTCAATCAAACCAACAGTGTAAGATGGCTGTACTGTCTCGGACTCCCTCGAGAGTAACTTCATCCGTCCACACAAGAGGTGCAACTACCGGGGTAACTATCCCGAGCATCGCCGACCCGAGTTCTGCACGCCGACAGTGTCATGACAAAAGCCTCATCACTGACGGAGACAGAAACCGTGTGAGAGGACGGAGAGGGAACGAGAGGACGGGAAACGGAGACGATAAGAGAAGGGGACAAAACAGAGAGGCGTCCCACGTGCACGGATACACACAATGCATGCGCTCAGACACACACACACACAGCTAAAATTACATTCAAGAGGGCATGAACTAGGCCACTGCCCTGCACTATGCAGGACAGTGGCAGTTAGCCAAGTGAACAGAGGCTTGCAGAGACATAAAGGCTGAAGGCTGACACTGAGTGTGCTAACCTATAGAGCTAAAGAGATTCATCCATTTATCGATTAGTTGTCAACTTTTATATTTTAATGAATAATTAATCGATTTGAGTAAAAACACTGATTCCAGCTTCCTTGATGGGAATGTTTTCTGGTTTCTTTGCTCCTTTATGACAGAAAACTGAATAACTTTAAGTTGTGGATAAAACAAGACATTAGAAATACGTTTTCACCATTTTCTGACTTTTTATAGACCAAAGAACTAATTGATTAATTGAGATAATAATCGACGGATTAATCGACAATGAAAACAGCCCAAGTTATACCTTTGTGACTGAACTGTTAGCTTACTACACACAATACCATTATTGTCAGCACAGATGATATGCTCAGAGGACAACAAACAGGATGCATCAGATTGAAAGAGAAAAAAGATCAAACGATGAGGAGCAAACTACAGGATAGTCCAATTTTGAACTACAAATAATTTGAGCGATGAAGAAATCAAACAGCTTGTACGATATCACGTTATGTTGAACTTCAGCAAAATAAGTTCAGCAGATAATCTTTTTCACACAGAGAATTTGGCAGGATTTAGGAGGACTGAATAACAAACCGACTCACCAGACAACTAGTAACAACTTCACACAGTAAAAGCTGGCAAGGACAGCATTTAGCCAGACCAGCAGCGAGACCCGAGCTGACAGACATGACTCGCACCTAATAAGCAGTACATACTGCAGTCGTGTATTAGAAACTCCTTCTGCATCCACTCCATGGAGCAGGACAAAAACAGTGAATTTATAGTGGTATTCAATTCCTCACTTATTTATCAGCAGCGAACAGATACAGCTATTTGCCAGTCGCCTGGATTCTAACAGAAAATGAACACAACTTCATTTGAAGCTTTTAAATTTCAGGACTACGAGACATCGCCATGCTAGCCATGCTAGCAGCTCAGAGAGTACGGTGCTCTGAGCTATATTCTAACATGATTACAACTGCTCAACATCTTTGTCTAGCCATTAGCATGCCAATATTTGCAAAGTACAGCTGAGGCTGATGGGAATTACATTAGTTTAGCAGGTATTTGGTATTTGAAGTATTTGGCATGATGATGGCGCTTGATGTAAACTTAAGGGATCACCAAAGTTATTACAGTTTATGAATAAAAGCACCAAAGTTCATGGCAATCCATCCAATACTTGAGGAAAAGTGACTTAAGCCGGTAGGATTCATCCTCCGAGGACCATGAATATCTGCACCAACTGTTATGCCAATCCATCCCATAGATGTTGAGATATTTCACAGAATGAGTGAAAACTTTAACCCGCTGTTGGCCCTGGAGAGAGAATCAGAGTATCACCAAAGAGATTAGGGTTCATCCACTGAGGACAGTGAATGTCAAATATCACAGCAATCGATAGTTGTGAGATATTTCCGTCAGAACCAAAGTGGTGGACCGACCACTGGAATGCCGAAAACACAGTATCCCTGACATTAGCTACAGGTATTAGACAGGTGACACAGAGGAGTCTAGATCAGTTCTAGGTCCTATTTTGCCCATTGTCTCTAAAACCAACACGTGCTTCTCTCAAAAGTGACAACAGCGGACAAGATTGTTTTTGCTTTGAATCACAATTATATTAATTCACATGTTCTAACATTATGTGCACTGACAGTTATGTTATTAGCGAACATTCAAACATGCCGAAGCTTCAGCCAACCCTCATCTGTTATGCAACGAGAAAATAGCAAGCTGCATTTATTATTAATGACGCCATACAGAGTAAGCAGTTAGCCAACTTAACGACACAAAAGCAACATTTTAATGTAATTTATGAACAGTTAAATGTTGCGGGCATCGTTTTCCCAGAAGGACCTGAAGTATTGTGGCTTTCCAATAGGACTACACAATACACATTACACTCATACAGTGCAAACAAACAAAGTGGCCTCACACTCTGGAGGTCGTTCAGCGCGGCTGTAACAAACAGGCCCTACACATTAGGCCTTTGTGCTTCGAGAAACATCGGCCTCTTTTTTTAAAAAACCGTGCCTGCAGCACTGCCGAGCGCTGCAATGTGCTGACACAATCATCAGCTATTCTAAACCTTTTACCACAGCGTTATCCCCACATCCTGACAAAGAAAGGAGGGAGAGGGGGAAAAAAAAAAGAGAGAGAACAGCGAATTTTCGCTTTTCTTCATTTGTGTGTCTAATTGTCAGTTAAGATGATTGGTTCGGGTTTTTTTAATGCATATTGTGGATGTCCTGATGGGCTTTCTGTTTGGCTCTGCTGGACCTCTTTCAACTCAGCCAACCTGCCGCTGATGATCCACGGACGAGTGGCTTATGATCCCCCGGGTAGCATACAGACTGTGTAGTAGCAGCTTGCAGCAGCAGTGTAATAACACATTATCGATTTAAACTTGGGGAAATTCATTCATCACCGCACAACTCAAGCTGGCCGAGCAATAAAAAAAAAAAAAAGCGTACTGTTAAACTTGGGAGGTATTAATTCAAAACCGAAGCACAAGCCTGAATTGTGGAGAACTCGACAGTGCTTTTTTGTTGAGCTTGGCATTTTTTTTTCCGGTGGACTATTATTTACTCAAGTTATTGGATCACCGTACGAAATGTCAAAAAATACTATTATAATCATCGATCGAACATTGAACACCACAAATGAAGTAAGTCTGGTCCAAATGCCGGCATCATTCATCACCGAGCACAATACATGAGAATCACAAGATCTTCTATGTGCAGAGCCGATTAGACACATTAACACAAGGTTAACACCGAAGACAACAAATATAGCAGCCAGCGGAGAGACAGCAAGTTTGCAAATTAATATTTGGCAAGATGCCTTTGAGCAAAAACAGACTGGAGAGGTTATCGTCAAACAGTGAAAGTCAGAGAGGCTCAAAGCGGGCATTCAAGGAGGCAGAGAACTCCATAACGTGGTCAGTCACTGGAGCTGCTTGACAAATCCAGGGTAAAAGTAAATAAATGCACTCTTTGGAAGACAGAGGTGGAGGTGGGGTCTACATAGAGAACACACCAGGCCAGCGCCACTTGACCAACACTCATGCTCAAGAAGCACTGGGGGATGCTCAATCGTAGAGCTGCAATGAAATACGATCTCCTGACAAAAGGTTACTGTAACACTAGAGAATGGGTGAGTTGGACAGAGATGGTTGACACCCTTCACTCCCTCGAGCACTGAGGTGATTAAATCAGTTTAGCCAAGGTGTCATTTCAGGATGCAAGTCTGCTCACACCCACATCAGAAATGGGTCAACTTTTAAAAAACTGCAATCGGTGAGATCTGCAGCGGGAATTAAGATCTGCATGGCGGCGATTACCTCGGTCGAACCATGCTGAGTCACTTGAATATTTCCATCTAAATGACCATCAATCAGATGACCCACGAGCCACAAGGGGAGGACGTCTTTTTAATTACTGCCAGCCACTGAAATGCACTGACACCGAACTGCATCGAAGCACATCTATAGCCCCCCCGTCTGCCAACCGGTATGCACAGTATGCAGCTGCCTTGCTGCATGCAGCCAGTGCACCATCAGACACTGCATGGTGGCAGGTATGCGAGGGGAGGTCAACAGTGCTATCACCCATTCTGGCCTTGCACTTAAATACACAGAATGTCACCGAAGCAGTATATATATATATATATATATATATATATATATATATATATATATATGCAGACCCAGACAGCCATAGCACCTTCACGTCCCTTGACAGCCAGTGTGAGATGCAGTGCCCTCATTAGGATACCTGTGGCCTATCGATGATCTCTGACAGCCCAGTGAGGAGTCACTGGCGGTGGCCTGTCTCCCTCACAGGAGCACGCAGGCCGGGCTACAGGTTATCTACTGCAGTGAATCTTTCCGGTTCTTTGAGGTGTCAAACACCCCCTCCCCCCCTCCCTACCCTCTGCACTGGGCTGTGACCAAAATGTGGTTCTCGGACTGAACGCTATAAGCACCTTTAGCTTCACATTGGGGTTGTGTTCACTTTTCTCCTGCGCGAAATAAACCATTATTCCAACCGAAACTCGCGCGGTATCTTTTAAAAGAAAAGGCCCGACAACTTAACAGCGAAAACTTTTGTTTCAAGACAGGCCTACGCAAGACATCTCGGCCTGCCCGCGTCCTGGCATGAGGAGGTGGGTTAGTTCTACTGTGTGTGCAGGGCAGCCGGGATTAGTGATGGGCAGACCCGGGCTAACGTGGCCTGGTGTAGCCCCCTTACTCCCTTTATGCGTCTCTTCCCCCATTCTCTCCCCCCAACACACACATCTCGACGCCATCTGTTTGTGGCATGAGAGAGAATGTGGAAGTAAAAAAAGAAAAGACGACATTTTGACTGTAGTTGCTGACCTACATCGACCAATTTGTTTCTGGTACAGCGTTACAACATAACAAACCCCGGTACGAGAGACACCAGATCGAAACGCCCGGGCAGTAAAATCGCCAGACATTACTCGCATACATTTTCTAGCCTGGTCAGGGGGAATTTAATAAGTTACGGTTGAAGCACTCCTCCGCCTCGCCGGGCCGGACAAGTCAACGCTCCGGCGGCGCATACGTTTCCCTCTATCATCGTCAAGAACAAAAAAAAAAAAAAAAAAAAGGGACGAGAAACATCAAAATCGCAACTCACCTGATTCCAAAATCGGTTTATGGTGGCGGCGTGATTGTGGTTAATTTCAATATGTGGAAAAACAGTTGGTGGGTCCCCGTTGTGTGTGTAGCAGGAAGGAGGGAAGGGAAGGCGAGAGGGGCTGACGTGAATGAATAAACAACTGAGCTCCTCCTCAACGCCACAAGTAAAGGCGGAATGTGGCTCCCTAAGTGGATTTCACCAGCAGTCATTAAACGTCCCCTCTACGTGGTCTTTGTCGGGGAACACTTGTGTTTTTAACAAGCTTTACAACCTTTGATATGGACTATTATAGCCTCCCGATGCCTCCGCCAGTGGCCGATTTAAACACGCCCACTTTTTAGGTAATCCATCCGACAATTCTATTATTGCATCATTTTTTATTTTATTTTAAATAACACAAAACTAGGAGTCTTTTTTTTTTTTACTGTAAAACACATATTTTGTATGGCTTTAACAAAATCCACCAGGTGGCGCTATCTCTGCACCCTGACAACAGGACTTAATTTGGCATGGTGGCTAGACTCCATTAAGACCCCCTGCAGACATGTTTTAAGACATGTAAAAAATACTTTGCTTTGAATGATAGTCAATAAAGACTTATTCAACAACAACAACAAAAATCATTTAAAAATCCAGATGCAAAAGGTGTACTATGTGGACCGGGCGCTTCAAGTATCCACACATTTGTGTGAATTGCATGTTGGACCATGAGTGGCCTCCAAAGCAGTTGAGGTGTCACAAAATCCTGCTCGAGTACAAACGTTGAGCACAGAGAAACTTCCCAGATGTCCTCTACTGTCAAACTCTGCTCTCACGTCATTCCGAAGCTCAAACATCCAAATGAACAATACGCAAAGCACATTTTTGAGTGGAGGGGCACTTTCATAGAATAAGCCTTAACACTAAAATGTAATGGTTAACAGTATTGAGAACCAGCTGTTTGTCCCCAAAATGTGAGTCTCCATAATGTGACTGTGTGAACACATTCGTATCCTTACAATGTGAGTAATACAAGCACACACACACAGAGCAGAACAATGTGACACGAACCAATTTGCGTTACTTAATTAGCTACTAAACCTATTTCAAGAGGAAAGCTGTCATCTGTTTTGACTATTTAGTTTGGCAAGATCACACAGTGAGAACCAGATCTCCACAGAGATATTTTTGTTTTTGCATCAAGTTATTTAAAGAATCATTTTAACAGATGGGGAAGTGCACGAGGTGGAGAAAAAAAAGGGAACATTTAAATTAAAAACAAAATCTTTTGATGTATCCAAATTCCTTAATCAAATCAAAATTAGTTATTTTGAGCCGCTGATTACATTTTGATTGAATAGATTCAGACACTGAATTATTATCAGTTAGGGTTTTGGAACTCTGCCGCAATAATCTAAGAGAGAAATGCACAATTCTGACGCTAGAGGGCGAAAGCACTCCACTGAATTTGTGTGACTGAGCATTAAACCTATTTTCAGTGTCCAACTGATTATTCATGTCTCGTATGATTCCTGAATTCATTAATTGCTATTAATGTGGGAAATTCTAGATTGGTGTTCCTCTTATAAACTGTCAGAGAAGATCAAAGCATGTCCTCTGGATGTTCAGTGGTGTAGTTCTCCTCCTTTAAAGGCAATTTAGTTTTTACAACATGAAAGGAAATGATTCTTGATGGAGCAAGTTCATTTTTTGCTGGTAATCAGAAAAGGATTGAGGGTTTTTGTTGTGTAATTGTGAAGAATCGCAGTTGGTATTTGTCTGTGAATCATAACTGTACCTTCAAGTCGTTTTGTACTGTGCTATATCCGTCAACCCCCCTGCAGCCTGTGATTATAGTGTTATTGACAGAATATGCTCCCTTACATTAAGATGCTGCTGTGGAGGCCTTTAGTATTCAGAGGCCCGTCGATACAAACGCGGTGTGAATTTAAATGTTTGCGGGTTGTTGGTCTAAGTCTTGGGTTGAAACTGTGTCAGCGAAGTGAGATGAGTTGTTATTGATTGTTTTTAGATGATTCGGGGGCAAGAACACTGCAGGCATTGTCAGAGGTAAAATCTGCTTGTTTACCCAAAGGTATAGAGAACAGCAATGTGGGGGTGTTTGGGAAGCTCACTGGGTTATAAGTCACATTTCTGGCCATTTGAGGCTTCCTCATATCTTTTTTTTTCTTAACATATACCTCTGTCTCTCTTTCATCTATGAGCAGAAAAAGTGCTGTCCACATAACGACCTGAATATGCGAGTTAATATGCAGCAAACGCTGCGACTTACAGTAACACGCGCTTTTTTTCTCTCCTGCCAACGTATTAATATTCTAGTCTGGTACTGTTGGTTCATCATGATGCGCTACCGTGATAATTTGACTGCCTGTTTTTTCGCATTGCAGAAATCTGTGCAGTGGAGTCTTTGAAAACAGCTTAAAAACAATGTTGTTCCTGTGGGTGGTTGATTTAACAGCAAGGAACATCTCCTCCTCGCCTTCCTCTTCTCTGGCCTGCCTGTCTAGACTGTGATAACCATCTGCTTCATCGCTTTGGACGGTCCACTATTTGCTGTGCTCTCTCTCCCTCCCTCTCTCTCTCTCTCTCTCTCACACACACACACAAACACCCACAAAAACAGTAAAGTAAGATGCTAAAGCAGATTCTTGTCAGACCTATTTGCCAATAAATCTCCTTTTATTCAAAGTACATTTATCGGTAAATCGTAGCATTAGAGGCTGGTGTCCATCCTGTAAGTACAGTATTTCTAGCATGATGCACTGATGAGTGTATGGCTGCATTCGTTTCTCAAGAAGAGGTACATGTTGCACAATGATTGATTCATCTGAAACAGATATTCTCTGAAAGGGAAAATACATCAGCGAGAGAATTTGCCATGTGCTGCCTGTTAGGGCCTCAGCCAGCTGAGACCTGTTTTGCGATCAAGTATAATTTTCTTCTAAAACTACACATAATGGAGCCAAGGATGATGTCACCTATGAGCCAATTATGTTATTGACAGTGAATGCAAGAGTTTGAGACGGTCAACAACAGGAATTTATAGGCAGGTTTGTGCAGCATACCTGAAATATAATAAAAGGAGGTTTATTTTCACGAGTGTGCAATACTCAAACTGCACTGTTTAGCTCACAAACTCACTTAAAGTCACTGATAATAGAGTGGCTGCTTTGTTACTCATCACATCAGAGACCAGAGCCTTGATTCACATCAAGCCTTGGGACCAGGCTCACTAATGTTTGTCAGACTTTCTGTTTTTTGTTTTTTTAGCTATGATAGTCAAGGAATCGGTTTGTCACTTTGGTCCAGGCTAAAATGTCTCAACATCTACTGGATGGATTGGCGTGTTCATGTTCCCAGAGAATGAACTAACGTTGGTGATCCCCTGACTGTTCCCGACTGTTATTTTGAGCATGTTAGCATGCCAACGTTATCATTTAGCTCAAAGCACTTCAGTCTCAATCAGCAGCTAGCATCGCTGTAGACTTGTAGGCTTGTTCTATAATGATTATAAGGAACGTCATCTTAAAATTACAATAGAAGTCAAGATATTTTTGTCTATTACTTATGCTTCGCTGACACTTCACGTCATGTCATATTTAATGACAAAAATTTGTTACGGTGGATTTTAGCATTGGGCTGACATGTGTTTACTATTCATTCAAGTCAATGTAGTACTCGGTTTTCCCATTTTTCTTGACTGTTTCTTTTTATTGGGGTGTAACAGCATTACCTCATTCATCCTCTGACAGTTCGCTACAAGCTTTCAGTGCTTTCCAGAGATGTACAAGTAGGGCGTGTTGGGGCAACTGAAGTTCACATGTTCAAATTCAAACTAAATCCCCAGAGAAATCACAGGCTTTTGTGTAAGACTCTCTTCCAAAGAAATATCCTGTGTTGTCATGAAACATTTAAAGCAGAGAGCGTGAATTGCTTCCTTGCACCCACATTTCACAGGATTGTAGGAAAAGCATGTGAATGCCACAGTGGGGTCAGAGTGTCTCAAGAATCACACTCAAGTGAGGGGTTTGATATAGCCGAGGTCGCTCTCACCCCTGATGGGAGCCCAGTAATTACCACAGGGGCTTCCTCCTCTATGACACACTGCCCCACAGCCCACTGGACCAAGCTCTTGTGCCTATTTTTAGGATCCACAGCTCCAGATAGGTTTGTTCAGGAGTGTCCAGTGTCAAATGTATGAGAGTTGGCAGATAGACTGTCCACAGACAGACAAGAAAAGGCTTTGTTGACAACTTGTTAATAACCTCAGCACATGCAGACCCAGACCGTCATGGAGGTCTGATATCATGCAGCTCTCATATTCATTGCACTCAACCGCTCTCTCACGTTTGCTACATTTGTTCCATTTGAATAAAGAAAAAGAGAATAAAACACTTCAGTCAGAGTCAGGGATGTTTGCGAATATTGCAACCATCTTTGCAGGTAAAAGTAAGCCTTCTGTGATGGCTGAAGTACACTCCCACTCCGTATAAAGATGAATAACACTTGAGGAAAAATATATCTGAACATTCTTTTGAATGCTGCACTTGATTTGATTACTTGAGTGCATGAAGTATAGCTCCCTTGATTTTTCTTCAGCCTACCTTAAAATGTGGTTACATCATTCACCAGGTAATATAAATCAAATGATCCTCATGTATTGTAAAATACAATATATATATATATACGTATATATATATATATATATATATTTAAATATACATTTGATATTCCAATACGCGTCCTTTAACGTCCATTTGTAGGAAAGCTGACTTCTCGTCGACACGTGTCCAACAGGTTTATTTGCACCAACTGTCTCCCAGTCTCCCAACTGAGTCTCCCAGCATGTATCAACCTTTGAGGGTTTATTGGTAAAAAGCACTGATGATGTAACACCAGCTACCTTCTAATTGCTTGAGCACTTTGATCAGTGAACACAGACACTGAACAAATTGAACAAGCAACAATCCAATCACTATATTACTACACAATAGGTCCCTCCGAGTCTATTTATGTTCCATCTTGAGTGTGAAAAGTTCTCATTGAGATAAGCTCTTTACGATAGGTTCTCTGTTTAGATAGCACAAATAAGCAGTAATAACTTGCTAAATGTAATTAATTCACAACAGAATTAAAGTTATAATCCTTAAAGGAACGGTTCCCCGTAAAATCAGACACACAAACAGTATTGTTCTTCTCACTTCTTACTTCTTTGAAAGGTAAAATATGTATTTTTGATTTTGGGGTGAACTGTCCCTGTCAGATTTTAGTCCTGATTGATTTGGTAACCCCCGTGGTTACTGCTGCAACAACAAAAGCAATTTAATGCTATAATGAATGATAGTAGTTACCGCCAGGGTCGTTAGATAATCTCTTTATAGGGCTCTGGTTAACGCTAACCTCAGTGACAAATATGTAGCGCTTTCTGT
The DNA here is from genome assembly GCF_004355925.1 of Anarrhichthys ocellatus. NCBI lineage: Eukaryota > Metazoa > Chordata > Actinopteri > Perciformes > Anarhichadidae > Anarrhichthys > Anarrhichthys ocellatus. Next base: position 2,203,170 of record NW_022280038.1, read on the forward strand.
TGCTTTTCATTATGAAAGTTACCCCCTATTTCACCAGTTGAACACATTTAATATGATGCAGCAGCAGTAATTTAATACAATCCTGACACGATGCAGAGGGCATACAGTGCTGTTATGCTGGATTACATGCTATATTGTTTACTGTTAATCCATCTTGCATTTGAAGGCAATTTAAATCCAGTTGTGGAGTAACAACAAAAACGACTAGGCTCAGGCTGAATACATAAAAGAGCATCAAAATGAGGTATGATTTAATGAAAATCTTCAGATTTATTCCTTAACTAGCAATAATTGTTATTCCACTTTAATTGTGTTGTTGTACTCTGGTTCTTGGCAGACCAACAGCGTGCTGTATTACAGCTAATGTTGCTGTTTTCTTTTCACATGTTGGAAATGTGTTCACGTCTGTGAAGGATATCCTCATTACATGGAGTTGGAAATGGCACCGACCAGTCAAGTTTCCTTGAAAGCTGCACTTTTAATCAGTGTGAAAACCAGACCACCAAACACTTCATTGTTCTTGTTCCACTTTTTCCCTTGCAGAGCATGCTGGTCATTTTCAATTGTTTCAGAACAAGGACAAACCTCTCCAGAGCAACAGCATTCCTGCTTAGTTCAATACAGATACATCTGTTATAGTGTTGGGCATTATTGCTGAAAGAAAACATTAACAAAAAGATATTTTCAAAGCCTAGTATTGAATTTCTCTGAATGCAGCAAAGAGCAAAATATTTCACATGCTTGTTGCTCCAGTTAAAAACACTTGCAGGATCCATACACCTCCCTAGAAGCAGAGAGCAGCTTTCATGTGAGCAAGCAATCTTGTTCATCTGGGAGAGAAGACATTTTAGTTAGGTTGTTGTTTTCTATCCGGCTGCAGTGCCAAGCTTTGATTTGGTGGACTGGAGGATGTAAGCCGTGCACCTGTAAAGGGTTTCTCTCTTGCTCCTTGACAAGGAGAGTGTTTTGTAGCCTGAGGTGAGCAGCTAGCCCAGGTGCTGCCTCTATTTGATGTAGACACTCAGGCTGCGGGAAATCCACCCACCTGTATCCATCGGAGTTATTGAAAACTTTCTCTTTTCTGAATTCACATGGGCTTTAAAGTACCGTTTGACATCAAGGGTGAGTCTTTGGCACTTAACAGTAGAGATGGAGATTGTTCAGGGAAATATCGTTGCCCTTGAAACTGTAATGAGATTTTAAACCATGGCTTTCTTTACTGCAGTTGGCCTGAACTACTGAAGTGATGGCTGTAATTCATAGACTTTATACTTCATATCACAAAGGGTATTCGATTTTTTTTTCAATAAACAGCCTCACTCTGGCAAAACTACTCATACATTGAGTTGATCAATCGATGCAATATTGACCGTTTCTCTTTTTAAGTGGTTCTGTAGTGGTGGGGAAAGCACACACACACTTAAAGAGTAACTTCTGTACTTTTCAACCTGGATCCTATTTTACCTTGTTTCTGTGTCTAACTGACTAATAGGGACAACAATTTCTGAACTTGGTCCGGTATTGACTGAGAGCGCTATAGACAGCAACTGCTCACGGGCTGCAATGTAATCGGGGCAAGCTGGCACCGTCATTCACGTCCTCTAAAAGTGCTTGTTTTTGCCACTAACAGGCTCTGATTGAAGCATCTGACATAATGGGAGAAGTATCGTTCTGAAATGTCCCGAGGTGACGTGTTGCTGGAAAACAACGATGGAAACACAGCGAGTTTTGTTTGTTTGGAGTACAGAAAGCATATCTTAGTGATGTCTAAAAGATGTGATACCAAACCAATGGAATGGTCAAACAGGATGATCTTCACTGATACGTGATCCCTAATTACAGATTGATTCAAGCATAAAGAAACACATAATAAATAATTGAGCTCAAGGTAAAGCTGGCAGTATATGTCAAACAAATGGTGAGCTCTCTGACTACGTTACAGGAAACGCCTTCCCTCTTATTGTGACTCCAGGTCTGTTTGTTTATTGGGAAGAAGACAAAACTTTCAGGTTCCGTAATAGAAGAAGCACATACAGATTATGGGCTTTACTTAGAGTCAAAATCATATTGAGGAGTGCCACAGTTTGTCAGCGGCAAGCAATGTAACGTCACAGCATGAAGGACTTGTTTTTTTCTTTACCTTTGTAAGAAAATAGATTCGACTGCAAGGTTGGTGTATTGTCCACAGTAACATATTTTTTTCTGGAAAGGCCTGTTGCAGTTTAGCCTATCAACTCTAGTTGAAAATGATCCCCGCCCTCATTGTGCTGGGGCTGCACCACATGGCTCTGCAGTGGATATCTCAAAATTTCAACAAATAAAAAGCAAAACTTCCTTCGTGGCTGAGCCATAGCAGTAACTTGGAAAATATTCTTTTGTTTGTTGTAATCGTGGTGTACCTTTAATCAAGACTTCTTCTTATGTTAAGATCAAACAGATGACAACTGTTCATTACATTCAGATTCATCTGAAAAAAGAGCTGGTCAGTGTCCAGTTCTTTATTGTTTCATAGAGAACCGCTGGTAAGAACTTGTAGCAGGCAAGTGAAGTGTCACAGAGGCCACATTTACCACGTGGCTAAACATATGAGATGGGGCCTTGAACTGACTGAATACAGCTGTACTTCAGTCTCAGGAGATCTCAAGTGTCTTGAGGAACTTGCACAACCTGTCGATGCTATCATTCAGCTGTTAGTAGAGAAAAACAAAACTCTTTGGAAAGCTAGCTTTTCAAAGACAATTGCATTTTTCATATTCTAAATTGGTGATTACCTCCCTTGAGTTTTAATTTTGCCGTCCTTTTTATTTCTCCAATCCTTTCGACTTTTAGCTTTTCAGTAGACCTGAAAGAAAGGTTTCAAAGAGATAACTTGAACTTAAAACTGGACAGAAAAGGAAAGACTTTAACCTTACCAGCTCACATCAGCAAAAAAAAACATCCATTAGAAGTCATTAAAGCATGACACATTGCCACTCATATGTCACTGCGACACATTCCCGTGTGATAGTTTCACACATGCTTTTGTGCATCAATTAAGTCCCATCAGTTAAAGGTTATCTAGTACTGAGCGGGTCAAAAGATGAGCCTGGGATGAAGCTTAAGCACATCCTGTTCGCAGTGACTCACTTTAACAGTCAAAGACCAATTGTATTCCTTAAAGAGAAGCAATGGTGACTTCTCCCTGACGTGGGCAGTGAAGGGTTCTTCTTCTTCTTCTACTCTTTAATACAGGCATTCTCAAGTAACTTAAGGCCCACTTCTAACATAGCATGACAACAAAAGGAGAAAAAGTAAATTAGGCTGTCAGAATGTGTGAGGTCAGAGATGCTGTAGATGTCAGTTTGGAAGAAATGGGATTAAAATTCGTGTAACAAGAGAACTGTTTTTGTGATAAACATTTTTTTCAGTGGCTTTCAGTAACAAATGTTTGAACTTTGTGGGCAAAGTTTTTGGTGCTTTTTTTTGGAACAGCAGGTTTCTAAAGTGAGTCCATTTTTTCTACGTGATACGCTATGTGGACCCAGATTTTGATTCATTGATTCATTCTTTTTCTTGCCTTGAGGCCTTTTGGAGGACTGATACCATCTGCAAACTGCACTATATGTTTAGCCATAAATCAGGTCCAGATATGTATCTTTTGTTCTATGGATGGATAAAAACTAGGCAACCAATGCGAAAGTTTTTTTTCATCTGTCCTCTCAGTGTAAAACGTAAACTGGGACAAGAACAAAAACATCCATTGAAAATATCCCCTGACTGAAACATCAGTCCATGTTATGGTTTATCCATACGTAGAGGCATCCTGTAGAATCTGTAAGGTAAAACAACGTTTTGCTTGTATTCAATCTTAAAGCTGCACTAATCAATATTCATTATGTAAGAAATGAATCAAATGACAATGTGTAATATGAAAAGATACTCATAGTTCCGAATCCACAGACGAATATCACACCAATCTGGAGGTTAGTCTTTTCCCCCTCTTATAGCTCCTCTTTTAGACAGGCAATTTAATGCCAGCTGGTGAACCTAGAATAGTAATTGGAAGTTAAAAAGAGATGTGAATATTTTTCTTTTTCTTTTTTCAGGTGGTAAAAGGAGAGGGATTAACATTTGTCAGGCGGCCAGCAACGCAACTCCAAACACATGTCCTTAAGAATGAGTTTTAAACTTAAAGCACTCACCAACATGAAATATTTTGCATTTCCTGTTCCTTCTTTGTATCCTTCAGTATCGCCATCATAGACCAACCATGCTGCAAACCATGAATCATTTTTATAGTGCAGTATAATCTATAATCCAATACTAAATTTGAAGCGTCACTTTATCCGGAAGCACAATAATGCACCCAGGGATCTGCAAAAAAATGTTCTGGCATTAATAAGCCATTGATTGGCAGAATGATGCTTAAATAAAGGATATGACGCATGTTCCTGGAAAACGACTGTTTATTGTCAGAGCACCTGTCATATGTTGCATCACATCCTCTCATCCCCCTCTGGACTGACTGAATTCATATGCGCTGGGATGGGCTTGGCTGTGCCGGACAGCATTGACTCTCCTACTTCTCAACAAGGCCAGAACTCAACAGTGTAGGAGTGTGTTTGTTGTCTGCTCTATCCTGGCTCCCCTTCTGTCTCCCTCTTTCTGTCTTTCTTCTCAGATGTGTCAGTCCATCAATGATTGATGTCTCCCCCTAGGACTTGACTCATCTTTCACCTGCAGCCTGCCTCACAGCTGTTCAGTGAGCTCAGCACAGGCCCACATGCATGAACACACAGCTCTGCACACCATAAGCTCCTCGGAGGCTATGAGGTTTTTGGAGAGTCTGAGGCTGATGTATCACATGCCTTTGCCTCTATACATTAATCATCTGACATCCAGTATTTCCTCTGCATTGTTTGTTTTTTTCGTTATACATTGGGAGGAGATTCGGGAGTGACAGATCAGTGCAGATGCTGGCTTTGCCTCCTTTTTGACACTTGGCTCTTTGTATGAAAATCAATGCTATTATTCAATATGTGTCCCACCCTTATTGCCATTCCCAGTCGAGCACAGAAATAAAAAGCCACTTTTCAGCAGCAGAGGCTGTAATTCCATGTTGTCAGAGCCCATTGTATTGGAGAAGCTGCATCTGCTCTTGTCTTGTATTATCTATTGATGGTATGGGAGCGGCAGGCGCCTCGACGGGCACAATTATGCTGCCTCACACACCAGCGAAACTGCATTTCCCTACACATGGATCAGCGTTTTCTTGAAGCCAAAGGTGAGGAAGGGCTGAATAAATATGTTTATCCTCCTCGGCAATGGACCTCAAAGCTTCATGCTAACGCTCAGCTCCACAGCGCCTTCAGTAACATATTCAAATTCATATTCATATTCACAAATATGATGAGCAGGTCACATACTCAGCATTGGCTCCGCCACGGTAGCGTTTCTGTTTGTTTGGCCTTGGTTTTTGGTTTAAGGCAGAGATTATGCTTGCAGAAAGTTTTAAACCAAAATCCTTGCTTCAAACAGCCAGACCGACAGGTGCTTAGAAAGATGTCTGCGGAGCTTTTGAGGTATTTTAAAGATGTGAATGCTATTGACAGCCAGTTTATTTTATTGTCTCTTCATACAATGTGCGGAGCTCAATGTTTTGGTTGTTGTTGTATTAAAGTGAAGTCCACCAACAAATTTACACATTAAAGTCTGTTTACAGGTCTTGGGAAGGACTACTGCATTATGTAAAAAAAAAAAGTTGTGTAAAGCCTTTTGTGGCTGCAGTGGGAGCTCTTCATAGATAAACTGCCTCAAGCGATCAGCATCAGTTGGGGATGAAGACTGTATGAAAAGAAAATCTGGGGCTGTGGTGTTAGAAAGAAGTGATGATACCAGACTTCTGCAGCGCGTTATGGTAACATGTTCTCACGGAAACACGTGGAATGACAACGACCAACAAGCATCAACAATGCATACAAATTTAATTACGGTTCTACTTGGCTGGTACCGAATCAATTGCTTCCTAGAAAACTGACACAACCCTTTAGTTCAGCTGGGAAGAAATGTGCTCTGACTGCTGTGCTCAGACCCCGCAGCCAAATAAAAAATAAAACACTGCTTCACATTCCCACTACGCATGTCATGTTAGTGTTCGTCTGAATTATTGTTCTTCCTTTTATCCCCATAGTCTGTTGTATGCACATGGAGAAGTTTCCCTTTAATTAATATGTTTAAGTGTTTGACATTGATAAATTCTGTTGTGGAAGAATAAGAAAAGGTAATCTCTAACAAATTACTTATTTATCCACTAACAGACCGTTTGCTCACAACTTCAGACTGCATTACACAATGCTGTGTAATGATGATGTCGGGGGGAAATAAACAGAACAACAGGGCGAAAAATAGCGCTAGCCCGACCAGATGGTAAACTCGTCAGTACAGCAGTTCACCAACTAGCTCTGCTAGCAGTCACCACGTCAGCAAGCTTCCGGCCCCATCGGTTTCACGTGGACGAGCACTTCTGTAGTCCGTCAGCAGGTGTTTTGGCCTTCTCACCATTATAATAGGACAAGGTCTTTTGTGTTGCATATGCATGTTTTGTGATCTACTTGCTGCCTGAAACAGAAGATTCTGACGCAATTGACATTTTGCAGCAAGTTCTTTGTTACTTGAAGTAAAATTGTATCTCAACTTGTTAAAAGCATCCAGCCTCCTCTGCCAAATGCAGCATTGATTGCATTCTTTCCCCGTGCACACACATGTTCTGACAGTGGACGGAGAAAAGAGTCAAACCAAAGGAATTTGCTAGATGTTGACAGAGATTTTAATTTACTGCATATCACATCCATGTTATCTCTTTGAAGAGAAAAAGCTATATCTGGTAATGCACTGAAAAGATAATCATACTGGTTGGAAAGTGACTCTTGATGACTTTAATAATGCTGTATTGAATAATAAACATTATATTAACCATTTGAAATGAACGTTTTCCACCATATGTCAAACACTTTATTGAGGAAAAAGTATAGCTACCACAAAACTGAACTCACAATAAGAAGTGTAAGAATACTCTCCACCCTCGGTAGAAAGTCAAAAGATTGTTTGAAAAGGCCTACGCAGCCAAGAGCAGCCAGAGTCTGTTCCCATTTACCAGGAGGAAGTTGACCTCATCAACATGAGAGTCGTCAGATGGCTGACATCACCACGGCACTAATAGTCCCCCTGTCACATCTCAAAGACTTTCCCTCTCCCCCTTGTTGGTGAGGTTAGTGCAGAATATACATGCGTATTCATTCCTGGACTGACCCTTGCACAAAACACTATTGAGACGCATCAAGGGTGTCCACCTCGGGCTCCCCTTGACGTCACATTAGCTACAATAAGACAATCAATTGCCCGCCTTCCCCCTACAGTCCAGTGAATGGACGTCTGCCACAGCTTGACAGGTCTTCATGGTTCTTGGGAGTTTAATGCCCTTAACATTTAACCAGGCCCAATGTGGCAAGCTGACATTTGCACATGACGCTGAGAGACTATATACAGCCAATCACAGAAGGGGAACAATGAGGTGTTCATGGTGCCTTTCCAATTGACTGGAAGATTTACTGTGTATGATCTCTCTTGTTATTGGTGGTAATTGGGGGAGTTGAGTAGAACACGTACCAATAGAGTACGACTTAAGGTTGTGCAGCACATTTTCACACTATTGACACACAACTTAAAGGAACGGTGTGTAGGATTTAGGGTGATTTAATTGGCAGAAATGGAATATAAGATTCATAACTTTGTTTCCATTAGTGTATAATGACGTGAAACTATGAGTTGTGCTAGCGAGAGACTTTTGCATTTTTTAGTTACACAAAGGCCACTGTAGTTTTTCAACACGCTTTGAAAGGGAGGCGTGAGCGGCGGGGTATTTAGTTGGATGCAATCTGCAACCTCACCACTAGATGCCACTAAAGCTCACACACTGCTGCTTTAACTCATACAGGATTTTCACATTAATTCAGTCCTTTACAGCCAGCCCATTTCTTCCTCTCTGCAAACCTGCTGAAGTGTGGAAAGTGCTTCAGATCTATGACAATATTTATCCTCATTGAAGGAAACCCTTTCGTCAGCTTTTTCCTCTTTCCCCTTATGTTCCCACTATGTCATCAGTCTTGTGGATGACTGGCTGCCGAGCTGATTAATTGGCTGGCTGGCTGCTTTGCTTTCTGACTGTGATTGTGTGACTGACTGGCTGGCAAACGCACAGAATGAATGATTGACTAACTGTACAATTAGTTGGCTCTTTTGCCTGACTGACCGCCAAGGTGACCAACTGGCTGGTTTGCTGGCTGATTCTCATCAGTTGCTTTCACTCATGACTTATACATCGACAAACTGAGTTAAAGGAAAAGGACGGAGTGAAACAAAAAACAACAACAGCGTGTTAGTCTGCCCCAGCTGTCTGTGTCTCTCAGCATGAAACCAATTGATTCCAACTGAACACATAATGCTCTTAAAAATGGGTCAGGAATGAACCTTCATGTTTTGATAATTCCTAAAACAGCTAGGCAGTGTAGTTTTTAGAAGATGTTACTAAAACAGGAGTAAATAGTGTATTTGTTAGGTACTCACTTTTAGCAGCGGATTAATATGGATTTGTACTATAGTGAGTATTTCCGGCAGCAGAACTGTGTGTGTGGGATTGACTCAGAATAAACTACTGTGTGTGTGTTCATGGTGATGAAGGAGTGTGTCACCAGTGCAAAGCTGTGTCTCACTAGCTTAAATAGTTTGTGGACAACAATGAAGCTAATGAGACTTAATAAGCTGTGAATACATAGACAGTATTGGTAAGATCAATTAATTTCAGTTTTTTAAATCATTTCATGCATTGTGGACAATGAGTGAGATGACAGTACAGTAAAAACCTGACTTTTCTTTCAATGCTCTGAAAACACATTTTCCCAAAAAGCATATTGTTATTAGCCTACATGAACACACAACTCCAATCATCTCTCTCAAGATATTTCTGAAAAAAGAAATGTCTGCTCTCTTTACTGTTTTGAAGTGAATGGGGCTCAATTGGAAGAAGATGATCAACATTGTTTAGCAACATTCAAATCAGAATGTAATGATGGTTGTGGGGTTATTTGTGGCTATTTGCTTGGGTTAGTAAACTCTGAATTAACTACACCCACACAGTCCTGATGAAGTAGATTAGATGAGATTTATTAACACCTGATAAATTAAACTTAAGGATGTTTGTTTTGGTTTTGTATTGCATCGTTGACCGTTGCTTATTTAGTCATAGATAAATAATGCTATGTAAAAAGTAAGATTTAAAACTACATTTTCAGGAGCTTTAAAATATGGGACACAAACTAAAGTAATTTACCTATGACTACCCACAAAAGGGAACAATCTGTGCATCTCTGGGCTAAGGACAATCAACTAGATAATATCATGATCAGATCTAAGGAACCCATATAAGGTTTGTGAGCAAAGCTTGGGAGTTCTCAGTTGTTGTGAAAGATCTGTCAAGCTGATGGAAGCAGATGAAAGAGGTCAGGAGGGGACAGATTATCTCGTTCTCATAAAGCTTTTACTTCAGTCATTGTTTGCATTTATGATTGAAGTAATTATCTCATTAGGTTACTTGAGCGATTTGTGTCTCTCATTGCCAGTGTCAACAACACAAGCTGTTCCAGAGGATCTATCTGCCTTTCACCCGGGCGGTCACACTCAGGGATCTCTCCAACAAAACTCCATATTCGTCCCTTTTTTTCTCCTCCTCAGCTGCCTCATGAAACAGGGTTAAGTGATGGTTTAAGGCTCACAGACATCCTGTTTCTGTCTCCCTTCCAATCATTTTCACTCACTCAATCATTAAAATAAGTTCATGTTTCTGCATCTTCCGCTCCCGCTGTATCTGGAAGCTGATAAATGCCAACTATTTGTACAAAGTATTTGCATATACTCTGACTGAGAACAGGTTTAATATACCAGCAACATGGCAGGATAAACCCGTCAGTGTATTGTTTCTGAGATGCAGGATGAACTTCAGGCTGCACCTGACTCTTTCATTCTTTGTCCCCCTAAGCTCTGAGAGGCCCTTGACCGGACAGTTCATGAAACTGGAAACTGGAAGATCTTGTTAAGAACGGAACAATTTGTCCCCCCAAAGGGGAGACACACACACACACACACACACACACACACACACACACACACACACACACACATACACACACACACACACACACACACCCAAGTAAAAGTTCCTTCAAGACAAAACCAGGCAATTAAAGCTGATGAGTTACAGCTGAGGAGACAAAGTGATAACCATTATCTTGACACTTCATTAAATCATTTGAATCAGGGCATGGGAAAAGGCCCCTCGGCCTGTCTGTATTGAATTGTGTTGATGTTCTGGTGAAATGGGACGACAACAAATGCCCTCCACTTGTCAGCCTTGGATCTCTTTAACTCTCGATTAAGGGTTTTCCTATAATGGTGCTTAAAAACCTGTGTTGTTTAATTGAACACAGCGGCAGACAAGGCTATCTGTGCTGTTTTGTTTTACTTCACTTTTGAAAGAGGACAACATTTTGCCAGCTGGACAGTCTTTGCATTTCTCGTTCTGTTAGAACATGTACTTGATTGCTTCACAGAGCAGAGCAGTTGACATCAGACTGCTGTTACTACAGTTGTTGTGTCTGTTAGGGACCGAGCAGCAAGTCACAGGACGCAGGTTTTTTGGATTTAAAAAATATATATTTTTATTTACTAAATTTGTCCTGAAAGAAGTCAACGGAACAGAACTAAACTTGGAATACAGCAAACAACTGCAGCGGAATGGAGTGAGTTTGAAATATGAACTATATTGTATCTCAGGGATCAGGAGTAGGCGTTTAACACCATAATTGCATCCGCCAATCTCTAACGGCGGAGGCCGGAGGTCCGCTGGACCAGCAGCACGGTAACTCAATTATATCAATGCAACTTAAATATAACAGAACTTATATGCTGACAATACAAAATCAACTAAACGTGCATGCTTAAATTATAAATTATAAATGCAAAAAACAAATGCCAATAAACCTAAATGCACTTTGTTTCTGTGAAACGGTTGAGAAGATTGATGAATACCTGTCTCTTAAATCTTCTCATCTAACTCAAAACAAATGGGCTTATTTCAGAAAATGTTGAACTATTCAAAGCTGGACGTTTTTTGTGCTGCACAACATTTTTTGGAAGAAAGCAAGAGAGACACAATGTCTGTGCTTTATCATAATGGACATTAATCTGACGACAGACACCATTGTATTCCTGTTTGCCACTCCATTTCGGTTCGAACAGATCGCACCCCTTTGACCTAAAACTCACGGGTGTTGAGCCTTAAAAGCATTTTGACCTTTACGTTCTGGTTTTCAGAATATATGTGCAGTACAGTTTTCAGCACCACATATATTTGCTCAGGCTTTATTCAGTGGAGCTATTTTCCTGTTTGTGGGCCTGCGAGTGTCTCAATTGGGGGGGGGGGGGGGGGGTGAGAAACGAAAAGGAGTGTTTTTTACTTC
>NW_022280038.1:2214818-2218990 GCF_004355925.1 Anarrhichthys ocellatus
GGGGGGGGGAGAAAAGGACAAGCATGTACCTTTTCCTCTGCACAACCTTCTTCAGCTGCTCGGGGGCGAGAACAGAAGTCGCTGTGTATCCAGAGAGAGAGAGAGGCCTGGCCGTAGGGTTGCCAAGGCAACAGGGAACAGTGCAGGCATGGTGGTGAAAGAAGAGAGGGTCTTTACTGATGGGGATAGCTGGAGACGCCAGGGGACACCTTTGTGCATTAAGATACTCCACACTCCATTTTGAGGGAGAAAAAGAGAAGTTCGTAAAAAAAAAAAAAAAAAAAAAATGAAACCATAAATAGTGCTGCTTAGGCAGTGTGTCTGAAATTGAGGAGCCCAATATCAGGGGATGTGCCTCACGGGCGGACACAGAGCATTTTCTGGGTATCCAGACCAGGGCGAATGGATACTTTGATCTATTTTCATGTCTGCTGTATTAGATATATGCTCTCCAGTGCACTGAAAATGAATACGCTTGAAATTGTGCAGTCATTGGTAACAGAGTAAAATACATCCTGTAAGAATTCACAATGATCATTTTATTTATCTATAACCTCCTGAGAGATATATCTGCTGATAGACTGTTGTGTCTGTATCCGGAAGGTGGTGGATGAAGTGTAATTCAAGTGTCTTTTTCAAGGATACAAATAGAGACACATTTACATAAATGATAAACAAATGACATATTGGAAATGTAGTTAATAAGAGCTATCTGATCTCATTGACTTTAGATCTGCCACCATCTGGTGAACACAATCTTTTAACACAAAGAATATTGTGATTTTTCCCATAAATACTACTTTGAGAGCGATAAACCATTTCGGAAAATGTTTTTCCAACAGCAGGTCCAAGTGGCGTCGTGATTTAAGATGTGCACGTACATTATGTATGTTACATTCCAGGTTTATATATCAAAAACATCTGTTCATCTGTTCTATGTGAGGTCTTGCGTGTGCCAAACGTCTTCATAAGGTGTGTGCAGGAAATGCTGTGTGCAACAGTTCTTATTGAGCTAGCTGTGCCTTGACTGAGAGACAAACCCACATCAACTGGAGAACCACTGGACGTCTGGCACGGCAGATGATCTTATCTTGGACCCAAATGTCAAAATGCCCATTAGCTTATTAGAGAAGGAGGACTGTTTGCAGATATGACACTTTATAGTACAAATGTTATGGTGTCTTTCAAGTAGCCTTCATATCGGCGTGTAAAAATTGGATAGGCATTTCTCAGAGAAGACATTTTGACCTGTCACTGTAGAAAAAGCACAGACTGCACAGCAAACATTTTTTTCCATAAGTGCTAATTAAATCACAAGTTAAGCAAAGGGGCAACAACCTCTGCTATGTCATACAGCCAGTGGCGCATTGTATGTGCACATGCCATACTGATGTCAACAGTCTTAATTAGTGCTTAGCTTCCAAAGCCTGGGAACTCTGCCACCATGTTGACTTTAGATGTGGCCCCTTCCCAACCGGGCATGATTTTTGTTTTTATAAGACCAAGAAGATACAGCTTCACTGGAACTTACAAAATACAAGCTGGCCCCTATCGGCAAGAAATTACCATTACTTAAAAGTTATTGAAACAGCTTCAGGGTGATTTTTTTTGTCTTTCAATGAAAGTGAAAATGTTACATACTTTTGCAGACTATACCAATCATTGAATAGCCATGAATCCTGCGCGTTCATATTCTGTCACCATAATCCTCACACTGATAAATACAGATTTTCACACTGCATTTATCTGGATTGAATGAATGATGTGTTAGAGTATACATGTTATGGGGAAACATGTTGCCTAAATGAGTCACATTCACTTTGTCACATTTCATTAGTGAGTCAAGAGGATATGTAATGGCTTGTGACAAATAAAAGGTCAAACCTATTTAGAACATCCTCACATGTCGACGTAACCAATTTTAAAAAGATGTTGCTGAAATGAAAAATCTGCAGCATCACCTCTGAATGGACACATGGGGTTAACTTTGATAATGACCACTGTTGTGAATTTCCTTTTCATTCCGCATTGCCGGACAAACGCCTTGCAATGAGTTCAAATGAGGCGCTTTTCTGATCTTTTCAGCCCATCTCACAGAAGATGGATGCAGCATTTCCAGTCAGCAAGTTCTATGAGATGAGAGGACAAAGACGTAAAAAGGAGGAGATTCTTCAGCTGATTATGGATAAAATCTGCCTTAGCTTGAAACACCAGCAAGAATCATTATGGGAAGCTTTGTGTGTGTGTGTGTGAAAATATCCAATATCGCATAAAATGATACTGGCAGGAGAAGCGTGAGTGGCAGCACTTCTAAAAGCTGGAACAATAAATGTGCCCGAAATATGTTAAATAGAGAACAATCATCAATCATGCAGACTTAGTGGAACCTTTTATTGTTTATTTCCCCACTGAGATTTTCTTACTTTAAAAGTATAGTAACTGCGTTGGTGTCGCATTAACCTGTGTCACTGCTGAGTGCTGAATCATTGCGCTTGTTATCTTTCAAACAAAGCCCCGCTGCCACTCCTGGAGTATCACGCATAATGAACAGGTCTTCGGTCAGTAATATAAAGGCCTGTACACACCATAAAACAGTGAAATGTCGTGGTAAAATTTGCACCATTCACCACCAACAAGCCGCCTTGACGATGCTGACCTTTGAGGGGACAGAGAGCCTGAGTGTCCAAAATAGACAAAAAGACATATTGTTAGCTGTGTTGCACTATTTATTTAATGTAGTCTGTTGGAGTCTAAAATAGTCTGATTTACAGACAGTGATGAGATGGAATTTGATGGTACAAAACACATCTTTTGAATAAAATCCTGGTGCCATGAGCAACCAAGCTGACCTAATGAACCATGATCAATATTCTCCTTAACATTAAGGAGATCTTTTAAAGATCTTATGTTCTCTGCAACATTATCTTGCCAATGTTCCATGTATGTTTCCTCGGGTCAATATGTTAAAATCACCCAGCTTGTTGCCGACTGATGTTATACTCTTTGAAAGCCTTCAAATTTGCCGTCAGGACAGTTTTCCTGACTTAAGACATTGATATCTCTACAGTGGCTGAATAGATTTTCACCATTTAAACTGCATTTGAAACCTCCATCTCCATTCTCTTGCAGTTGGAACTGCGAAGATATCCCTGACCAATCGCTGATGATGAAGATTCTGGGAACACAGGTATGTGTCCTGTGACTGACTAGCACTAACCCGCCAGGCCGCCATGGCTGTTAGCTCGTCAACTACAGCAGTTCACCAACGAGTAGTCACTTTGTCAGCAAGCTTTCGGCCCCGCACCTGCTTCGTGTGGCCACTTTGCAGTGTGACCGCCTCTTACAAGAAAAGACATGTGGATATAGCTGCATCCTAACTGAGAGTACACTATAAAGATGTGCTATAAGTCACTCAAAGCAGAGATCAACACAGACCCTTTATGGAAATTATTGACGACAGCTGGGAGGAAAGACTTCCTTATCTACATGTTTCTGCCACCTGCATCCCTCCTATCTCGTTTTCTGCCTGTCTGGTGCCAGATTGGTACAGACAGAGCAGAGGTGCAAGGATGACCCTGAGCTGTCTTTGTTTTCCTACTAACACCCTTCCCTCCCTCTCTTTCTCTCTTTCCTTCTCCCTCTCAGTTCCTTTTTTAGGGATGGCAGGCTGCACAAAGACAGGTGATTGCTGCTGTTATAAGGTGAAAGAAGAAGCATGTGTATGTGTTTTTCTCTTCCATTTAGAGACGTGCTATGTCACAGCCAGCAGAAAGTGTTTGGAATCACTCACCTGAAATGTCAGTGACTTCCTAACAGGGTCTCCATCAGTGCTTTTTCAAACTGACAAGGGAGCCATTAGCTTGTGGCTGTGTGGTGGAAAGGGGCGGGTTTGAGATTTTTTTTTTATGTCTATCTGCAGCCAATTGTTAGCCTCTATGACATCGACGTAATAGAGAAAAAAGAACGGAAAATCAGCATCTGGAACGTTTCTGTACATGAAAGCTGTGAGCATGCTTATTTATAGTTACCAGGAGGTTTGGGTACATGATCTATGAAATGTGGTGTGATAATTATATCTTCTTGATTGTAGCTGATGTATATGTTTTGCCCGTATCTACACAGCCACAAACAGACATCACAGACACACACACACACACACACACACACACACA
>NW_022280038.1:2219000-2238112 GCF_004355925.1 Anarrhichthys ocellatus
ACACACACACACACACACACACACACACACACACACACACACACAGGTGCAGCCACCGTGACGACACTGCACTGTATGCAGCATGGACACAATCTTTAATCATCCTGTGGTCCGCTGCAGAGGGAGAATATACAGTGATGGTGATGCAGACACAAACACAACCACAAGGACACACACACACGCACACACACACACTCTCACACAAACACACCTTCCCCCGCCCGTAGCCCACCCCCCTTCCTGCAAACCTACCATTCCCTAGTCCATGATGTAATGCTATCAGACCCCTCCTCTGCTGCCTCTCCCTCCCTCCGTCTCTCACCCACTCCCCTCTCTCTCCTTCTCCTCATTCTATTGGTAGCTCCCATCTGCATCTGCTGGATCAGCTCTGACTCCCTGCACACACACACACACACACACACATGCACACACGCACACACACACACACACGCACACTTCCACGCTCCCTCTCACACACTTTTACACATACACTACCGGGGGGATTCCTCCGCCACTGCAGCCTCTGCTCGCTCCACCTGCCTCCTGTCTTCCGCCGTGGGGGGAAAGCATGGTGAGTCCCTCCTTTCTCTTATGACAGCAGGCGATAGTGGGTCACAATAAGACAATAGGATGAGAGGAAGCTGGGGGGTTATTTTTCTGCAGAGAGTGGCGGACAAACACCGGTAGGCATTGCTGCCACTGCAGCCTGGGAGGGGAGGCTCGCAGCTGAGCGTGTGCTTGGAGGGATGAAGTGGTGTGAGGTTGCTCAGTTACTACAGATACCGGTCATCTAGGCGCAGGGTGCCATGGCAATAGATTGCATTCAGTCCGGGTCTTGGCTAATTGTGTGTCTGTGTCCTAGTAAGGTGCTGGGAGCTGTGGTGAGGTGCACATGTTTGTTTTTATGTGTGTGTATGAATTATGAAGACTAAACATGCTCCAATGTGTTATCTGGGTTCCTTTTTTTTAAATGTCAGTCACCTTGCATTGAGATAAGGAGGGAAGGAGGGAAGGAGGGAAGGAATCCCACGCATTTAAACCAATGCTGCTCCTGCATTAAGTTCCTGTGATGGTTTCGTTTATTCTGACTCTTGCCCGCTGCATAGGGAGGATATTTTGTCTACAATAAAGACCTGACAGTCTCATTATGTACGTATAGATTGTTCCTGTTGTGTCACTGACAAAACAGGGTGTGTGCATGTGGTGTGAACTCGTGCACCTGTGACATTTGGACACTTGCAGTGCTCTCTTCTCCTTCCACGTTATGTGCCTTGCAGCTCTTTCACTGTAAGGCTCAATGACATTCAGTCTAATAGGAAAACTAATTATATTATTGTCAAAGCGTTTGACTGCTAAATGGCAGATTAATGATAATGTATCTGAGGAGTGAAGTCACTGCTGCATTTTTCTTTCTTGAGGTTGACCAAATTGAATTTTGTGTATTCACTGTACTGCAACCTAACCTCTTACATCCAGTGTGTTGAAATGTTAATATTTTATAATAGTTGGTCTACTCCACATGTGGACACTCTCATAACTAATTCATCCAGATGTTTTTCCATTTCCATATCACATGGAGCTGAGAAGAAGCCAGACATGATTCACTGTTTTTTCCATTTCAATATAAATACCCTATTTTGGTTCATTTCTAAGTATCTCCATCCTGTTTAGTTGATTAATGCATCACAGGGATCCATAATTCAATCTAGTAAACCGGGAAGGAATAATCCATCAAAATCATTGGCAGCAAACCAAACAATATGTTTTCTCTGCCAGATAATCTGCATGCCGTTCAATTAACCAACAAACAAATTAGCTTTGCAATGCTTTTCAACTCGCTCATTCTTATCAATGATTGCAGCTATAACCACATAGAAAGGATGAAACCCACAAAGATATTTTGGAAATCAGCTGGCCTTGTTCAATTTCTCCGCAGGCCCTCATGGAACAGTGTTTGCAAATATGTTGGTGGATTCTTTTTTTAATCAATGATTAGCACATGAAACAGCTCTTCCTCAAGGCTGTTTAACTCTGACATACTCTCTGTAGGCATAAATGGAAAGTAATTAGGATGGTGGTCCAACAACAAGCTAATAAACCAACAGGGATTGGGAAAGCACAGTGCATATCCAGTTCCTTTTGGCGGTTAAAGCATTATTTGGGTGCTTAAAAGGTTAGCGTGTGGTCATACTGAGATAGATTATTGATTTCTTACTGTTTGAATGCCGTTACAGCCAACAAAAACATTGTGTCTCCCCACTGCCCCAAAGACCTTTAGAAGTAAGACTGGGAGCTAATAATGCGCTCATACGCTGCACTTTGTGACCTGGCAGAAAATCTAAATGTTAATATTCTCCCTGAAGCAGTTCATCTGTTACTAGATCATCCTCTGATGGCGTGGAGTCTCTTCTCTCATCTGTTTTGTCACACAGTCTGCCTTTGAGAAGTTGAGGTTGCAGAACCTGTGCTCTTGGTATTATTATGAACGATGCTGACTGAACCTGTTCATTTTGTGAATGCCCTCATCGGGTGTGCTGACGTCAAACCGAATCAACCGAAGTGAATATGAACATTTGAGCTCACTCAAGGTAGAATTGTGAAAGACGAGGAAAGTTAAAAAGGTCGATTCAATCAATGTTTCATCGACTCTGCCAGCTGTGTGACCAATTTGGATCCTGACTACAGCAGAGAAAGAGATTCACGTACCTTTCAGTCACTGTTTTATTGCCCTCACATATGTTGAACATGAATACTGTCAGCTGTAATTTTTTTAATCTGATTGTGAAGGTTTGAGTTTTTTTTCTCCAAATTGCTCTAAACAGAAACGCCACAAGTATTCCCAAGAGTGAAACATGTGATGATGTGGGGCTTTCTTGTGGAAAAAACAGACCAATAGCTGCTCTGGTTCTACTGAAAGCAGTGAAAACACTGATGAACTATTTCATCCAAACTGTCCACAAAATGTCAGGAATACTACCACCTCTAACTTCCAAAATCTAATTCAGTCCAATGTGTAACTGCATTGGGAAAAAAAACAATGAATACTTTAAAACTAAAAGGCTGTGGGTCTGCAAATTTGTTTGTCCCTACACTTTACATTTGTGCTATTGTCACTACTACAACTACTAAAATACCTGTGTAGGATTACTAATATCTTGCATTGCTATCCAAGCAGCTTTCCTTCTGTCTGTTAGCAGTTTTTTTGTAACACAAACCTCGATGGCGCAGGTCCAAATTTAGATTTTCTGGCTTTTAATTTCAAAACACTTAATGAATAAACCTGCCTTTAGACCTAAGAAACACCAAGGCAATTTGTTACATTTAATGATATTCTCCTTTAACACTATGCTATATATTTAATGTCAAGATTAATAAAGTTCTTTGTGCTGATAAATTCATAAATTCATAAAGAAATCAGAAACTCATTAATTCATTCCCAGTGCCTGGAGTCTGTCTTCCGCAGCCTTCCCCCTTCCGCTGTGCAGCTGTGCGGGACCTTCACCTATGCCCTCCTACTGCGGCATCCACAGCCTCCCTGCTTGAAAACCACAGAGAAAGAGGCAGACAAAGAAAATCCATGTATTGAGCAAACACACACACACACTGACTTCTTCATTTTAACTGCGCTGGCCGTCACTGACGTCACTTCCCCCAAGCTCTCAGGAGAAAACCGGACCACATTTACATGTAATAATCTCATAACATCTTCCCCCGGTGTGTGCACAGAAGCTGTCAGACAGCAGATATCTTTATGGAAGATAAAGATGCATCCAAACAGTTCAGCTAGCTCCAGTATCTCCTCGTAGCGTCAAGGGTTCGAGTCCATTTCTTAATCTTTGCCACATGTCGGGCTCTGTCTTTATCTGTTTTTCTTTGTTTGTGCGTATTACTTTTTGTAATTTTACCACTACTGGTCATCCTTCTTTCCTGCCACATCTTCAGCTTAATTCAAGTTTTTTCTTTTGTCAAGTTTTACATATTATTTTCTATGACGAGCTGTGTTGACAGGTTAGCTGGTAAACCTCTTTACCAATGCTTAAGCTATAATTATATGGGGGAACCAAAAACCATGAAAAACTCACCCTGGGATGATTGAACATGTCAGGATTGAAAGAGCCAGTTAAAGCAGATGACATGTTTTTCATCTCCTGTTTAATTTGTTCCCTGTCACTATAAACACAGGCCTACTTCTGACATGTATCAGGTGGAGAGAGAGACAGGAGAGGTGGCTATGAGGCTGCAGGGATGGATGGGAAGGCTGTCTTTGATATGGACATGAGCTGCCACCTGCGGCAACAGTGATTTACTCTCTTTTTTCTCATTGATGCGGTCTCTCCGGCTGTTACCAACAACTCTACCACGACATGGGCACATTCTGTGGTTTCTTAAACGGTCAGTTCGTACAAATTACAAAAAAAAACAACATATTCTCTCACATACCTCTAATGGTGTCTAGCCATGCGTATAGTTTTGTGTGCTCAGATCTTGGGGTATTGTGGGCCTGATATCTCTGCCTTGACTCAAATACAATAAAGGGGAAAGGAATTTTATTTGTGGTGTCATTATAAAAACTCATACTCTCCATTATGAATGTAATACTTATTTTCCTGTTTTCTAAAATGTTTTGGAGCTGTTTCACCTCCGCCCAAAATTTGTTTAATCTTTTTCAGCTGTTGGCTGCTCCCTTCATTTCCTTTGTGAATTGCATTTTGGAAAAGTAGTCCTTAGGTTTAGTCAACAAACTTACTTGGTTAACTTTAACAACAAAATAAGGCGCTTTAACCTTCTTATATACATTTGTATGGCTTCAACAGTTCACTCAAATAATTACTTTTCCAGTACATAGCTACTAAAAACCTGCTTAGAATCTGTATTAAGCCTAGTATGAAGTTGGGACACAGAGTTATTTGCTAATTAGCGTGTGTTTGCATGCTAACATGCTAAACTAAGATGGTGAACATGGCACGTGCTAAACATCAACATGTTAGCATTGTCAGGGTGAACATGCTTGCATAAAATCATCAATACAAATGTCATCTTTTGTTGATGTGAACACAACTCTCTGCATGACTAGATATTAGAGGTAAGTGACAAAATATGATTATTTGCCATTTTGATTTACACTATATCAGGGTTCAAAATAGTTCATTGGCTGAGTAATGTGGGTCGCCATTAGTCAAACTCTAAATGTATGATGATGGTTTCACATTTGCACAAATGTTACTGACATCTGGTCCAACAAACATCAGTTTCTGTTGGTTTCCCAAATGTGCATAAAACAGCATTTGCAGTTTTATTTTGAAGATATCAAAACAGCAAGTCATTTCCACCCATGATATATAACCAGCCTGTCAAAGTACTAGACTCAGGATCATTTATAGGGGAAACGAATGCGGCACTTTCAGTTCGGTGTGCTGCATCAGTTGAATAGTCATGAATCATCAGTGTGAAGAGACAAGGCCTCCTGTGTAGAGAGAGAGAGCGACAGAGAGGGCATCTACGATGTGGGGACATTTTTGGTACTGTTAGAGTGGGACAAGTCGTGGACACGGGGATGAGTCATAGTGCTGTTAGCTCTGTGGGAGGCACCTGCACCTACATTGTGAGGCTGTGCTGTAGTAAAGTATGTCAGCATGCTAACATGTTGATGTTTAGTATAATGTTTACCGATTTCACCATCATAGTTGTCAACATCTGCTAATTATCACTCAACACAAAGTAAGCCTAGATAGCGCTACATGAAAATCCAGAAGATCATCAAAGCCATTTGGATTTACCTCTTGGGACCATGAATATCTGTACCAAATTTCATGGCCATCCATCCAATAGTTGTTGAGATATTTCAGTCTGGGGACCAAAGCGGTTAACTGACAAACTGACCAAAAATCCCTGAAGCCATATTGCTACCATAGCTAAAAATTACACTTCATAATTCACTAATCAAGTCATTTTTAAAACCTCTCAATCTCAATTTTCACATTTGCAAGTTCATATTTTTGTCGCCCATGCAGCTGACGCTAATCACTGCACACAATCAAGGTCATCTAAATTTAGAGTGCATTTGAGCCGGATGATGAAAGATGAACCGATGACTTGATCTCATTGACCAAAGCCTATTGGGTGGAGACATTCACAAAACACTCTCCAAATCTGGTGTTGTGTATTACTGAAAGAGTCTGTCATACACTTAACCCCAGTAAAAGCTCCATGGGTGGCCGTGACCTTAATATGCTTCCTGGTGCGTTTGCGTGCCACCACAAGGGGATATTATTTGAGTGCAGCGGCAGATTAAGGGTGATGTGATCAACGACCGCGGAGCGTTTGCGAAATTCAACCTTCAGGACTTAAAAACAGCTTGAAGTGATGTATTTTTTTCGTAAAATGATTTCTTCAAAGTGTAAAATGCTCCAAATAAACCCCGGCGTGCTCATTACCAGGAGGCCACTTAATTCTTATCAAAGTGATTCACCCAGAGCTGCAGAGCTATACTCAGCATCTTGTTTTTGCATCTTCATTTTGGGGGAGCCAACGTCTGGCAGCGCACCACTTTATTTTTTCTCCTTTTTTTTTTTTAGTGTGAGATAGAGGCTAACTTGCACTTGTAATTTTGTATCCATTTGTTTTTGAATAACTTAATCTCAATTTGGGGGACTGGGTAGTTTAATGTATTTGTATGTTAATTAACCAAATATCACTGCAGAACAAATAGAAAAGCAATAGAGTAAATTCCACCCATTTGTAGGGGAATTCATACTGCTGAGTGGTACATCCACCTCCCTGTTGTTGCAACCCTGACTTTTGTACAAGTTGGATGATTTTAATCTTCTCAGAAGTAAAGTAATCCTTGATTGAATTTGAGGGATTACTGAGGGCCTGGCAGATAAAGGAGAGCAGCCTTGATTTGGCGTCTGTCTATCAGAAAACATATAATAGAGAGAGAGAGAGAGAGAGAGAGAGAGAGAGAGAGAGAGAGAGAGAGAGAGAGAGAGAGAGACTTGCCTATAGTCAAAGAAAAAGAAAGACAGGGACAGAGAGAATTACATGTCATTGATTTAACCCCCACCTGTCACACATTTTTCCAGTTGGGAGTGGTTGGCTTTTGCTTTGTCTGAGGCACAGTCATGCAAAACCAGTCAGAGAGTGACAATATTTTCAGAATAAAGTGTCAGAGTTCTGTCAGACCGGGCCATCAGGATGCAGCCTCAAGCGCTCAGCAGATGGCTGGGTTACTGTCATCGCATTTCTTGGTGTTAACAGTCAAACTATCTGACAAATTCTCACATTGTCACTTGTCACTGGAAGCAAGGAGCTAGACACTAATTATTAATGTCATCTTCTCCAATGCGGGTGTGAAGAATGGTTGTGTGTTATGCATGAGAATTTGTTTTGTGTCGTCCAGAGGAGAAGTTGAGGCGAGGCGGTCTGTCGTTTCGAGCTTTTGAAGGAGAACTGCATGTGTCCACCGCTCTTATTATTCTTTTGGGGGCAAAAAAAAAAAAAAGAGATTACATGAATGGTTGAGTCTGGTTGTGTTCAAGTCTTTGCCTTCGTACATAATCCCTTGTAATTCTCTTTGTGGTGGACGCTCTCAGTTGTCATTCATTGCTTGACGGCTGCAGGGAGCCCCGAGAAAAGTGAAAAGGAACAACACTACCAAAGACAAGAGAGCAGGAAAAGATGTTCTCAGAAAACAAACCACTGTCACTGTCAGAATATGACAGAAGTGGCTGTAAGATTTGAGTCACTTCACTTCTATATAATGCATAACACCATATAATGCAAAACACATTTGATAAATACTTTAAGAATTTGTTTCGAAACAAAAATGCATAGCTGGATCCACTACTCCTATACAATGTTGACAGCGTACTGTAGGAAATATCTTTACAGATTGTGTGTATTCATATTTTTTTCTTGTCCAGGAAAATTAATTTGCTGCATTTTTGGCCAACCTTTGCATTTGTGAACAGGGTACTCTGGGCTTTTATTGTTAAAGGACATACAACCTTCTGTGCCCCACTGCGATTTGGAGAATTTTTACACTTTTATTAACTAGATGAAAAAACAAACAACAAAACCTGTTTTTTTTTTTCCTCTTACTTTCAGGTTTGGACAAATGCCTTCACAATATTTGCATAAGTACTTGCAGCTCTTGGCAACAAATAATTTCCAATAACACATTTTTACATTACGATTTATATAGTAAATACGTTTTTTGTATTTTGACCTGCTTTTGCATAGAAACACTTGTAGGCTACTTTAGGCTTTCCCCCCCACATAGAGGGAAAACTGAACATATAGTCTGGAATTTAGGTGATATTTTCTTCCTTTGGTTTACTTGATGTGATTTGGAGGCAATCAGTGACCATGTGCGTTTCGGGCTCTTTATACACAGTCTGCTGCTGCTGCAGGCAGCGTGCGCTGTGGGAGGAGCTAAAGTTCAGCTTGAAAGCGACCAGCGTCTTCAGTCTGTAGTAACGGAGGCTCGTCTTCAGCTGCTCGGATGATGGACCTCACTTCGCGGACACACTCACGGGATTCTACGTGCTCAATCTTGAACGCACTTCACGGATTTTAAATGGTGTTACGTTCCTGTTTTGTCGACATTTTTTTCCAACGACTGTGAAGACTTGAGCGGTGACCGATTTTTTAAAATTTTTTTTTTTTTTTTTTTTTTATTGGGCTGCAGCTCGTGGATGGTAAGGTCTTTTTGCCTGCTCGGTCTTCTTCGGTTTTCAAGTTTGAACACCTTTACAACGGCGAGATATGAGACGGAGTGAATGAATCGCGTCTGAATCAAGTGCTTTCGTGTTTTCTTTGTGGGGAAAGATTGCTTTGTGGACGTCTTTAGTCTGGCATATATGTAAATTGCGGAAGCAATTTATTCTAATATGGGAGTTGTTAAGCGTCAATTAAGGTTTTCTGAGAAACTGCTAGTATTTTGAGTCATGATAGTCGATATTAATCCATCATTTGAGTTTATTCCTGAATAGGCTTCTGTTCTTCACTTCAGAGCTGCTTTACATGTCTTTTCCATCAAGGATGTGCTTAATGAGGGTCTGATGTGCACATTGTCTGTTTGCCACTGAGCAAAATCCCCAAAATATAATTTATAAATCGTAGTTAAAACGTAATTAAATTTGCAGCGTTATCAGTGATTTGAAGCACTGTTGGCAAGTCTGCAAGTAGGTGGACAGTCTAGTATACCTATGTGGGTAAACAGCTGCTTATTTGCATTCAGCCCAAAGAAACTACAAACAAGAAACGTATCTGTTGCTTTGGCTCTGCTTTATTTTCACCACAATTAAAGTAACATTGGCAAAAGTGTTGCTGTTTTAGGCCTGTTTAATCACACAGGTCTGTGAGCACCATGTAGAGCCTTTTAGAGTGGACTCTGTCCAACTTTACACTTGCTTAATGACACCATGCTTGTTTCCTGTAATTCTCTTCCAAATAGCCACCTCCTCTTATCCCTGCTGGCATCTGTTATGCCTCCCAAACCACTCTGCATTGCTACGAAACAAATCAGAATCAGCTTTATTGGCCATGTATGCGTACGCATACATGGAATTTGTCTCTGGTTTCCACTCCGCTCTCAATGTACATACAATACACTATTTTACAATAAACAAGGAAAAATATATATAAGAATAAAAAAGGGCAGCAAAAAAAAGTAGAACAGATGTAGGTATAAATATTTAACAGCTATATACAATATACGTACAAGTATAAATCCACTCTGGATAAATGATCTTTTTCTTCTCTTTCTCTGAAGCTCAAACCATGAGTGCTTATAAAATTTGTATTTTATCCTAAACGGATGGACCAGATGTGGAGGTTACGTGTGAACCGAAGCCTGGTTCAGTGTTTACATGATGCTGATGTGCTTTGTTGGAATCTGACTGACCCTTGAAACAGTCTCTCCCCTTTGGGCCTCTGCTGTTCTTCTGCTCCCCTTAACCAGAGTGTGATACGGTATAAGTAACACTGATAGTTTCTGCCTCTCTTACCGTAAACAAACCTTTTTTTCTCTGGAAGTACTTCTGCCCCATCCTCCCTCTCTTTCTCTGAAAAACACTCTCATATGCACATACTGAACCCCCGCCCACGCAATCACGCACACATTCGAACACTCAAAACAAACACACAGACTCCACCCAGCACTCCACCCACTGTAACAACTTCAGAGGAATGGTCAGCATGTGGAGAGGTTGTGGTAAAAGAGTTGGAAGGGGAGGAGAGTACACTCTGGTTGTATTTAACCCCCAAAAGGTTAGTGATATCCCATGTAGTGTCCAGAGGGGCTGGATGTGCTCAGTACAATCTGATGAGAACTTAAATGTTTAGGGTCCCTGTGCGGCCTGCTGATCAGTGTGTAGATGTCGGGGAAACAGTCATTTTAATGGGCGTGAAGCCAGCCAAGCTGCCCTTCCATCAGCTGAGTAGAGTTCATGCAGATGGGTCTCAAAGGGTTTGTTGTCCATCCCAAATAAAACAATCAATGTGTTTAAAAAAAAAAAAAAAAAAGGCATCTAGTTTTTATTTCCTGCCACTAAAACATTTTGCAGGGAAAGGCACGACAGTTTGAGGAGTCTGCAAGAATTCTTGTTGCGTTAATGCAATGTAAACTGTGAAAAGTCACACCTTGCTTTTACACATGGGCGATAAAGTTTAATTGTTCACATTTGCATTCACTGGAACCTGGCTGTAGCCAGTTTGCTGACTGCCTCTGCTGTGTCTACACATAGCTTTGTCTGCCCATTGCAAGGCCATTCATATTCAGTATGACCTGCAGGTCCTGTAGAAAGGTGGGCCAGGCCAGGTTTAGATGTTGGGCCAAAGGAGGGCTCTGAATGCAGGTGATTCCCCTCTGGGGCCACGAAGATGAGCCTGAAATTTATTTCCCTAATTTTGCCTTTTCCACCTTCCCTTGTTGCTCTCTTTCAGCCCACTCTGCCATTACTGCACAAACAAATCTGTTTTTAATAGTAACACCATGTGTTCCACTTGCATTTTAACTCGTCTGTATGAGACTGTTGTCATCACTGTTCACACAGGACCCGAGTCTGTAGCTGCATGTCCACACACGCTCAACCACAGGATTACTCAAGTCCTGAAAGACATACTGTATATTTGCTTTATGCTGTTTAGCAAATTTATCTAGCGTGCACAGAGTACGCTGTCATTCACTGAATGTGGTTTCTGCTCCGTTTACACTGGAGACTCAACATGTAACTTAATATTATTTGTGTTCTTTATTTGGGCACTGAATGAAAGATTAATGCAATAATATACAGTCTCATAATGTTCAAGTACGTCTGAGATTGAGCAGAGGAGAAAGGTTTGAGAGGATTAACTATAAACTTAAATTAGAGCTACAGTATTTCTAGTATTCCTTTTAGTTGTGCTGTTCCAGAGAAGCGTGTTCCAGAGAAGCGTGTTCCAGAGAAGCGTGTTCACACTCGCGTAATAAAGTTGAGACGTGACAGACCTGTGTTTATCTGTAGTTGGGCGCAGCCTGCAAGACAGGTTTATATCCCTTCGCTGTGTCGGACTGAGAGTGTTTGAGTTTGTCAGAAGTGCCCTCTGCATCGACTTGGATGAGGCCTTCACAAAGGTGGCTGTCTTTGGATGGAAATATATTATGTAACATGTTCCTCTTCAGAGAGAAATGAACGTCTTCCCCGTTTTTCCTCCTCTTGTTTTGACAGAAATCTAGAGAAAAGGATAAACTGTGACTTTAGTAATGGAAACCAGACTTTCTGTGTGCCTGGAATGTTTTTCCTTGTGACTTTGCCGATAACGACATCTTCTACTTCAATTGGAGTGATATGGATGCAGTTATTGTGTTTTTATTTGGCCCCCAAGATAGTCTTGTGGTTCAGTATTTATATAGGAAATTACAAAATGCAACCATATTATTTTGCTATACAAACAAAGAACTTGTATTGTTGCATGTGGCCCGGAGGGGACATTATTATACGCTTGCAGTTATAGAAAAGTGTCCTTTATTGCTTATAAGAGATAAGCAAGCAATTTACTGAAGGGAATACAGAAGTTGTATTTCTTTTTAAACGTCCTTCTTAAAGGGACAGTTCACTCCAAAATCAAAATGCATATTTTTGCTTAGTTTTGGAGATAGAGATACTGTATGTATTTTTTATTTTGGGGTGGACTTTCCCTTTTTTAAAGCTTCTATTCTAACACATTAACAAACTTTGTGCTTCCATCCATGTGTCCACTTTGATTTCCTACTTGTTGGGCATCGGGTATATTTCATGTGATGCGATATAAAACTACAAGCATGTATTGATTCAAGCATACTAATGTGTGTGTATATAAGGGACTGTATAAACACTGTACAGGATCAAATAAGTTGTACCGATTTTAAAGATTACAGTTTAGGTATTATGATTTATTTGGGGAGGGGAAGTGTTGCAGTTTTCTTCACATTTCAAAGGATTAAAATAAAATATTGATGCTGGGGAGGAAAATTTAAGAGCCCTCTTCTATTACATTTTCATTGGAAATCATTTCATTCTAATGTAATCCATCTTTCTAATCATCTCCAGTTCTTTTCTTAACTCGCCTAACTATTGTAGGTGAATAAATTGATGCTGATACCATTCCTTATCTGTCCCGTGTATCAGCTATTATCAGTGGGATTGTTGCCAGGAGGGACCACACTGTTGACTTATTACTTCCTTTATTGGCGGAGACTGCTCACAAAGACAAAGACGGAGCCCCTGACAGTAAACAAAGCAGAAGTGCTTCAGCTGTTCCTTTTGATGTCGACATATTTGCAGAGAGTAAACCGCCAACAGCCATGAGGTGGCAAACCAGACAAATGGCTCCGCCAAACTGTGTCATGTTCCCACTTGGGATGGGAATGAGAACTGTTCTGTGATCAAGGCTTGTCGTTAAGATCATCAGCGTTCATACCTGAACATGCTGACGGGATTGCACTGTGTGGGTCTGACAAGGTGAACAAAGGGCCAGAAACTAAATATTGTCATCTGATACACTTTTAAATCCTATCGCCCTGCCTGTCAAATCGAGTAAAGAAATGAGTCCTCACACCGGTTTAACTGCAGGGATTAATCGTGCCCCGCCCCCCCCAACTCGATGTTTAAGTCATGAGATGAACAGCCCACTATGGATGGCCAAGTCTCTGGATTTGATGGCGTAATTAGCAGATGAGCTGTGATGCTAACACAGCGGGGTCCAGACCTCACAAAGGCCTCTATTCTGCGATTACATGACTGTGAATCTTCCACTCTCCTTTGTCACGCCACAGAGTTTGTTCGCAGACGTGACTGACATCATCATCATCATCATCAACTCAGTGGATGAATGAGATGTTGTCCTCTGTTGTGGCCATTTGCAGTGTTTGATGGCAACAGTGTTCCCTGTACATCTTTGCTACAACTTCTCAAGGAGACCAGAGTGGCGGGGGAATAAAAAGCATTTTCTCTTCTCACTGCTCACGCTTTTAGTTGCAGTCTGTCGAGCTGTAGGGCTTTACGCACGTGGAAATCTAAACTCCTCTCTCTATTTTGTTATGTCCCCCCCCAGAAGCAAAATGTTCGGCTGTAATCATGAGGATTTCCTGATTGGTCAGCGCACTACATTAGTCTAAATGGACCATCAGGTTAAAAGTGTGGAGAGCTTTGCAACCGGGATGCACATAATAAACAAAAGAAAAGATTGGTGAAATCTGTTTTCCAGTGAGTTTGTAGTCTAATAGCAGTCATTTTCAGATGCAGAAGAGTGATTTCCTTATAAGTGGCTTGCACATCTCCAGAGATTCCCATAGTTTCTGCAACCGGGTTGTGTTCGGACTCTGGGAAATGATGCCCTCTATCACACTGTATTCTGACTGACACGCAAAGCTCATTATTGACGCTTTGCGAGTTTTTCAAGAACCGATCTCCCACTGTTCCCCCGTCAGGCTTGAATCATTTGAGGCAAGGGCAACTCTGTATCATAGGGAATAAAGTGACCCCCCCCAACTCACCGTTAAGCACTTATCTCCTCTGCCAGTTCTGCTTCACTCGCTCTTTTGAAATGATAATTGCTCCTACCTGCGTGGCCATGCTGAGCAGTATGTGCACAAATGGAAAGGGGAGTTTGAATATTCCTCAAAACCTATTCGAGCTTTGGATCACTCTTAAAGTGGCGTCACTTCACGCTCTTTGCTCTTGATTTCAACAATGTGTGTATAAAGCATGTGTAGCAGATGCTGCAGAAAGTCAAGTTGCGTTGCCAACCTGAAGATAACGTAGAGGGATGTAGAATCTGAGTCATTGCTGCGTTTTAATGAATGCCTTTGACTCAGACACAGGCGTGATGGGATCATGGGAACGGTGCAGGTAGTCTAGTCACGTAGTCACAATTAACACAGACCTGTCTGGTGGCTCAGGGTCACGCAAAGCCAATTAGGGCATATTCAATGTCCAGCCTTGTACCTGATTATCATAAGGAAGCTTGATGCAAAGAGGTGGAACAAGAGGGGATACGCATTCAATAATCTGATTATGAGCAGATTAACACCAGGTTGTCTTACTCACATTAAGACTGAAATTTAAACATGCATTGATTAACTCCAGTCATTTTGTTTTTGTGCAAAATGGCGTTCTCTGTTTTATTTTCATATTTCCTGTTCGCATAGCGACCACGCATCTTTCTGGAAGCAGATCAAGCAATTCTACACATTGTCTGTTCCTGAAATAGCACATTGAACATGCCGTCAGTGAGTGCTCTCTAGTTTAGTAAGTACACTTTGTGTCTGTTATGCTAAAAGGAAGCTTTGATCCATATTCACTTTTACCGGATGGCGGTTTGAACCACCAGTGAGTGAGTCATTTCGAGGTCGTGGGAAGTGATTGTCTTATGACCTGAATAGCCTTTAGCTTCGTAGGAAGTTTGATGCCTCTTGAGTAAAGTCCTAATTTATAATACAGTATTTTCCCATCATTTTGTTGTTTGAAAGTCAGAACCATTTGAATGCACCAGGGACATACGACGGCAGGATGCGTTATAGCCAGTTATCAATGGAAAGATGATTCAATGAATAATTGATAGTACATGCAGGAAACGTCAGTATCCTGATATTATCACCCTGGGATCACACGTATGAATCAATAATTCAGTAAATGCTGTTGGTTTCAATTCTCAGACACTTTGGTATTACTGTCAAATGAACGCAGGATGACGGATAATGTTGTGTCCAGGAAATAAAGCCCACTATCTTAAGATGTCTGCCTTTTTCGGCACTAAACTCCAACTACAAAGCTTTCAGATGTGCATTCAGGAGTTGATCATTTAGCTGAATAAAAGGTGAAGACGTGTCATTTTTGTTTGCATCAAAATATACAGTAAGTCTGAAAGTACTTTTTGAGATACTTCTTATCTGTCTTCTTTCTTGTGAGAAGTTGGTTGCAACATGTACATTATCAGCTGCTTGCTATCGTTAACAGAAAGACACTTGCATAGAGGAAATGGTGAGGGATATGTTCAATCAATGGCTCTTGATTGGGTGTCGGATCTGGGTTTTTTTTGGGCCATTTGTAGAGATTTGTCTCTTTTCACATTTTGCCGTGAGGCATCAGGATAATGAATCTGTGCAGCTGTCCGATATTATAGACCTGAAAGTTGGAGCGTGCATAAAGGTTTTTATTTTATCCCGGGTTAAAGTCTTGTCTGCTGAGCTCTGACACACAGAGGCCTCGGCTGCTTTCTACCTGCACGGTAGAAAGCATATTGAAGAGACAATAAAAGAACAATTTTCTCTCTCTGGTTGTATTTTGTGTCTGTGTCTGTTTGTTGGAAGAAAAAGTGAAAGCAGAAAACAAGCTGCTTTTGGTCAATTTGTAATAGTTGACGTCTTATTGATTCCTTCACTCCTGTTGACATTTAAAGTAAACCAGTGAAACAAAACAATGTCTGGCTGGATGTTTTCGTAAAGGCTGTATTGTGTTCAGAATGTTATGACAAAGTTGTTCATATTAAAAACTACTCGAAGGCCTCTGAGAGGATATCCTGGAGATTTGTCTCCAATAGACATATTACCTGTGAGCTGCTGTACATTCCTACGAAAGCAATGAGCCATTTTGGCACCCGTGTAGACAAACTCAAAGTTATACAGTTTATTTTTAACCAAGTCGTGATTTATTTAGGAGTCTGCTTTCTTGGTGCTGGGAGCAGTCTCTCAGCTTAAACCTTCCTCTTCACTCCCCCCCTGTCCCATTCCCAGCTGGGCTAGATGAGAGGAAATGTGGAACCCCCTGTTCACACAAAGTACATGGCGCTTTATTTCATAGACTGTTTGAAAATAACAGTACTACTTTTACCACCCCTGACTGAAGAATCCCCTTAAAAGGTTTAGTATTCAGTTAGTTCACAAAGTAAGAGTACCTGTTTTTGTTCTAAATCATCTATTTATTTGATATTTATCAGATGGACTAAAATCTCTGCAAGTTTAGCTGTGGGGAAAAAGTAAATTTTGGAACTTATGATGCTGTAAAAGTGGAATTTAGTCCCCAAAACGTAGAGCCAAGAGATGTGAAGGGTTGTTACCCTGTGTCAGCAGATCGCTCTGTCTTTAGCGGTCAGTCCCTATCAGCCCTTTGTCAGCGTGCTGCTCCGAATGCAATTGAAACGAGGATTTCACGGAGATTTATGAAAGTAAAACTGATTTCATGGAGCGTGAGGCTCATTGCTTTTACTGTCTTTTTTTCCAATATTGAAATATACTGTTGGTGCAGATGATAACGGCACAGCCTTGCTACTAGAAAAGATGATAATAGTTGTATTTTCAACATCTAACCGGTTCTATGTTATCTCTTGCACAGTATTTTTAGCCTTTATATACGCAGATTTACAGTCGGATGTCACTGGTTGAAGTCAGTTATCTGTGCGTTCAGTTGAGCGACTGTGCTAGATAGCTTGGCTAAAGGTGTAAGAAAGCAGTTGGCATCTACCAGAAGTGGAGGAATTTGATTTATTTACATGTTGTGTTGTCTCAGCTTTCTTTCTAATGCTTTAGACTTTGAACAAAACCAGGTGCTAAATATGGGATTCAGAGTCTGGACTAGTATGTGAACTCCTGTGAGGACGGGACATCAAGCTAGCTGTTGATGATCAGTATGACGAATGCCTCCAAACTCTAATGCTGGACTGAGATGATTGACTCCTTATGTGTGTGAGTTATTGGTAAAGTTTCAATCAGTAACACGTGATGAGGAACGGATACATTTTCCCAGTGACATGGCCAACACTACTTTATAGTATCTTATATACCAGTGAAGCCATGCAAATTCACCAAAAGAGCTGAACTTTGGAGCAAGTGAGCGGACAGGACGTCAACAAGCTAATATTATTATATATATATATAATTATATTTACTTTAGATAAAAGATAATGATTTTGCAGCTCGTTCTTAGTAATACATTAACAAACAACGCAGTCTATGAAAAGCCAATCATTGATTCTTTGGGGGAAATGGTTTACCTTCCCCCCCGCCACCCGCTTGGTTGAATTTAAACCAATCATGCAATGCTCACTCGGCTAAGCAGACTGCTATAAGTGAGAGTTATAATGGCAGGCACAGCAGGCAGTCTCTGCCTTGTCAGTCACCTATTGAGTGCTTTTCTGCTCAACATAATAGCTCCATAAATCTCTCTGAATAGTGACCGGCACCCATGTTGATTTTAGGGTCAGGGGGAGGGGGGGTCTACCTAACATTATTGCAAGACGAGGACAAATATGTCGCCCGACAATTAATCCTGTTTCCTCTTTTTTTATATCTGTTTGGAGCAGTTACTGACTTTGAGAGGCAGTCTTAGAAAGTCACCCTTAAACCTGGCAAAACAAATTCTGAGAGCTGATTAATTAAATGCAAATGCTTTTATAGTTCTCTTTCTCTTTGGACATACTCATGATACTGTTAATGGATTGGACGTCGGCCTAATCTAGCCTCATGTCGAGCTCTGTGATAGCGCTCTCGTCACAGGGTGCTGCCCAGCTGCTGATTATCTCCATAAGTGCCTCGGTCCTTGCCAAAGACTAAATGAGAGACGAGTCACTTTGCAGGGATGAGTTATTGGGAGCTGGTTGCCGAGCACAAAGCCCAGTCGTTTACACAAAGCTAGCCTAATGGTTAGCATTCATGCGGCTCCCTGTCCAGTGAACTAGCCATGACCTGGCCGAGTGTATCGCACAGTGTGTCCGTCACATCTTTCCCCTCCCTCAACAGATGCAGGTATTAATAGGGAGCCCCGAGGGGGGTTCGAAAGGTTAATGAATCTGTAGCCTTAAGCAATATGGCACCAGATTCACCCTTCATATATACATGGAGCAGCAGACCTTCTCCTGGATGAGCAGATGGGTCCTGTGGCACTGAGCGTAGTGGGTCGTCTGTACTGCAACGGCTCCAGTTCAATAGAGCTCTAATCCTATAAGTCCTATAATTGTTGCTTCTGATAAGATCACTTTATGTGGTCGAGTACTTGCTGCCAAATATGATTTAATGCTTATTAATATTTAATACTTTCTCTTCAGATCCATGCCTCGTTGTTCATAGTGATGGATTACGACACTACATGATTAATTTGACTAAAATGCATGTACTTGACATGGTATTCAAGGTAAGATAATGTAAAAGAAAACAGTGCGACATCATATCCGTTTACCTGCCCTTCGTGCCCTTGCTAAGCCTCCGGATCTGCCTCTTTGTTGTCGACCATCAATCTTGTCCTCCTCAGGTGCTGGCCTCGGTTACATGAACATTGTACGCTTCACACCCGTGAGTCATCCTGTAGTTTGGATTCCCTAGATACCTTAAGTTTCCCAGTCTGCTGCAGGGGCCTCTTCATATTGACATAACTCTGAGTAAGACTGAGCACTCTGATTTATTTTGTTCTTGTGTCAAAGTACAATTTGTGGGTTTTTTTTCCTGTGAAGAGGCACCTGGGAGAAGTTTTCAAATCCATGAGACTACAAGTTATAAATGTAACTAGAGGAATGAAAATCTATTGAATTTTTTGTAAGACTTAGTTTTCACTATGAATCACTAAGCAGGTCACTAAGTGGTTTATACTAGTAACTTCACA
>NW_022280038.1:2238512-2245570 GCF_004355925.1 Anarrhichthys ocellatus
GTGTGTGTGTGTGTGTGTGTGTGTGTGTGTGTGTGTGTGTGTGTGTGAGTGTGAGAGAGAGAGTGAGAGAGACACACGCTGGGCTGCCATGCTTGTTGTTGCCATCTCAGCAGGCATGAGAGGCACCAGCCACAGGAGGAGGGAGATGTTACCGGATCACGGACTGGTGTTTTAGCCTCCCACTTGGCTTGCTTCAGTGACGCAGCAGGAGCCAAAGCAGGCTGGTAGTGAATTGAAGAGGGACACAGACGTATTGGTCCACTGGTTGAGACCCTGGGGACGGACAGAGACATGGGTGTGACAGCGAGGCAGAGATAACTGAGAGAGGTTATATTCAGGAAAAACTAGAGTAATCTGTCTTGTCCTAGCAAATGTGATACAGATGAGCCTTCACCTACCTACAAAAATGGCAGATACGCAGACATTATGCCAGACGGACAGCTTGCCAGTGAACTATACAAGCCATCCAGTTAGCAAACTGCTAGTGGTGCTGGTCTGTAGGCGTGTTGGCCAACTGCTCTGTCCAGGCAGGTGGCGGGGGGACGGGGTTGTAAATCTCGGTTTGTCCTGCTTTCTGTTGTTGTAAGACCAGTTTGATCTGAAGTTTAAAATGGCACTGTCTCAGTAGACTACCTGGGGCCACTAACTGAGCCCCCTGGTCGTATGGATTGATTAGCTATACTGTAAACATTTGAATGAGGTCCTGTGGGAGTTGTAGCAGTGATGTAAGCTCTCAACCAGAGACGCCATGTGCTCTCCGGTGTTTACTTTCTCAACGTCGCCACCTAAGTGAGAGCTCAGGGGGGAGACATCCAGCGCTGCTGTGCATTAAGTAGTAGTGAGTTGTGTTCACATATCACAGAAACAGGCTGTGCTTTGTTCACTGACTTAGGTGTCTGAACTCTTAAGATATCGGTAAAACCATGAGAATCGAGTAACAATTTGTCCCTCATTCTCAGGATGAATTGTAGTACTTTTGGTAATCCCCTCACTTCTCATCTAGCACCATCAACAGGCCAACATATTGATTTGTCAACACAAGCAAAACATGTGACATTCTAATTTTGATCATAGATGTCTTATGATTATTTTTGTATAGTTATTTTAATCACATGTCCTGTGTTTGTTTAACAAAGAGGGAGTAGTACCTATTTCAAGTGTTTTCCAAGAAATGCAACCCCCCCCCCCCCCTCCTACTAAATCAAAAATCTCGGCATACATCTGCATAACCGGGACCATATCTGCACACTCGTACTGAGGCCAATAAAAGTCAGAGAGCAGATGTGTTCATTGCTCCTCTTTGAGACAAATTACAGACTTGTCTTGGGAGTCACTGTTCTTTCATTTATTTCCCAACAAAGCCACAAAATTAGAGCCAAGCTGCCATATTATCTTCTCGGGGATCTCTCAGCGATTTGTTGACAGCTTAATTAAATATGGGGATTAAAAAAAAAGAGTCCAACTTGCGTTTTATCTCGGAGAGAACCGCTGTGGGCTTCAGTGCAAATTGGACATTCACTTAGACTTTAAAGTTGGTGAAACCTTTAAGCTACCACATGATGTGTGTGCTCATGTTAGCTGGCTGGTGGTCTGAACGGTCTGTTTAGTTGAGTTTTTCTTTGGCAGTGTGGTGAAAGAGTAAACCATAGGAGCATAAATATTTGTTTTTGTCGTCAAGGCTTTAGCCAAAGCCATCAGTATGCTACATTTCTGTATTAAAGTCTCAGGACAGAGAGATGAGGTGGGTGATTTCTGAGCGATAAACACCTTAATTCTTGAATTCTCAATTCGTTGTTTGCAGTCAAATATGTAGCATTTGCCTGAATGAACCGCGTCCAAATGTATCAGTTATTTTGCTTTTATAGTTGTGGGTTATAGCATCAGAAGTTGGATCTGGATCTGTTATTCTAGCTTGTGTTTCATCTTCTTTTTTTACGTTTTTGGATCAAACATAAAGAAACAACTTCTCTCTCTTCTCTCCACAGAATCAAAATTACTTCTGTTGAATGGCCGCCGGTTGGAGCTTAGTGCTGATCTGTCGAAGAGCACTATGAGTAGATGACAACAAGCAGCCTTTAATCCAGAAAGGATTCCTCTTCTCTGTGTGAAGAGCCTGCTAACCGTGTGTAAGGACCACTGGGAGTACAAGAATCAAATCAAGGACACGTTCACTCCCCCTCAGCCCGCAGGAAGATGGGAGTGAGAAAGTAAAGCTCCGCGGAGTCAAGGGAGGCTTAATGAATTCCAAGGAATTTTAAAACAAACAGTGTGCATTTGTGTATGTCTGTTTGAGAGGATCAGGCAACCATGTGGACATTAGCTGCGACTGTCCACTGTCTTCTGGCTGCTGCGCTGCTATTAGCTATCTGCCTCCAATCACTGACGGCGACTGAGGAGGATGTCACACCTCGCATCAGTTTCTCTTACAGTAAGTCGAAAGACTTACCTGACACCTTTTTGTATGTTATGACTATTGTGAGCACTGCAAGAGACATGAGATTCCAGATTTAAATTTGCCATCAAGTGCTTACTGATGCCCTTTTACAGGGTTAGTTAACGTTAGGTTGATTAGCTTGCTACGTACAGCTGAGAAACCTGCTACAGCACCTGTCATTTCTGCTCACAAAATTGACTTTCGCTAGCTAGAAATGAGTAGCCTGTTTTGTCTACCCCTGTCTGCATCGGTAACTTGGGGCAGCGGAGTTTAGCAATCTTCTCAATTCCACACAAAATAATGTAATTTAGGTGAACGGTGAACAAATTCAACGAATGCAGCGAGTGGTGAAGCAACCTTTGCAGCAATGTACTCTCATACATGTCAGAGACTACAGGTGCTTGCAGGCTCGAATGTAGTACGTGTTCCAACTTGAAGAGGTCTAAACTACAAGCACCACTTCTCATAAATACATGCAATTATATGTTTGTTCCCTGAAGGTCTTTTTTAATATGGGCAACTTGTGTGGCTCCTCAAAGTGTTTACTCGGGTAAAGACAAAAAAAGTGCAACAATTTTGGGCCTGTGAAGTATTCTGCAGCGCATATAGTCTGCCTTCGTAGTTCGTACCTTCAAAGACACTTTGCTTTTCCTCTATTTTTTTTGCTGCTAGTTGACCCGTTGGTATTGTACAGCTGAATGCAACAGTTTATCTCACAGATTTAAACTTAATGTCTCTCCTGGTAAATCCACTAATGGAAAGGAGGACCTTTTTTTGCACCTGACTTCATCATTGCATGTAGAGTAATTACTGCACACACTGCAGCACTCCTCTTATTGTAATGACTGTGAATTATGCTTTTATAATACAAAAACATGGTGCTGTTTTCCTCAGCTAACAGCTTTTTGGTAATTGATTGATGCATTCTGGGAGCGTAGGACAAATGAGGGCGGAGAGAAATAAGAATGCTGTTTAGAAAATGGACTGCTATCAAGGAAGTGTTGCTCAACACCTATTTTTTATTTTTATTTTTTTTTTTATTTTTTTTTTTTTATTTTTTTTTTTTTTTAAACACCCTGTGCTGTAGCTGTTGGAAAAGGACAGTTTACAAGTTGATTCTTAAAATGAGCTCCCTGGCTCCTACAGTGTATTTTTCATCCTGTCCTCATCTTTGTTTTGCAACATTGCTCACACAGGCAAATATGCCGATCCAGCAGCAACCAAAGAACAGGCTTGTGTGAATGCAGGGCTGCGTTGGCGCCTGTAAACTCTACCCGTCTAAAATTGAAGTTCCCTACCTCTGAAAACGACAATCGAATGCTTATTTTCTTCACTCGTCAGCCAACTCAGCGAGGCGTCATGTGGTAATTCACATGCACCATCTCAAAATTGGCATCGCTCATACCGAAGAACAACTTGAGCCATTTCACTTTTTCTCAAAGAACTAAATGGATTAAATTGGCCCAAGTCTGGTTCCCAGCAAAGTGTTTCGCAAACCACTGATGTTCCTTCCCCCCCCCACCCTCGTTTTTTCCTTTGCTCCACTCAGTGTTCATAATCTAAATTTCATGTATTTTGACGGCAGCAGTTAGTTGTTGAGATTTTCTCAACTGGAGAGCATAAGTAGTAGTGTGAGACAACATGCTTTTCAGCTGATAATGGGGCGTAGAAAATCGCATTTAAACGTCACTGACACCGATTGTGTCCTATTCATTAAGCGACTACAGCTTTGCATAAACAGGGTCTGCAGCATCACTGACGTGCTAAACGTTTCGTATATAAACTAGCCTCAATTCAACCCGCGCCATTGATGCAAAACATGTAAAGCAGGTCACTGTTTTAAACCTCCGTTCTGGTTTGTATAGTCTGTAAGAAAGGGGAGACCGGGACTGTTTTCTCTCGAGAGGACCCTTGCCTCAGCGTGGCCTTTTTCCTGGAAAGGCGTCCCTGTTTCTTTTTGTCTTCCTTCCCTCTCCTCTCGCTCCTTCCCTCTCTCCTAATGAGCAGGCTAATCTCTCATGTGTAGTGAGTAGAGGTTTTTGTGGTCGCTGCAGTGGGAGAGCCTTGTCTGTTTTTCATTACGGGCTCTTGTGCAGAGAGAGAGCACAAAGGATCATGGGACTTGAAGCAGCAAGCATCGCTTAGGCATGCGGCATGTATCACTGTTAGTTATCAGAAACATCTCAGGCAGGATGTTACTGTCTTTCTCCAGATATGCGCTGAGGAGATGATTTATTTTTCCTCTTTTCTATTTCTTTGACTTGGAAGATGACGGAGAAATTCAAGTCCTGTCCTTGATAAGAACGGTTTACATTAATGAGCTGTTTCGGGCATTTGGCAACCTTTTTGATGTTTTTTTAAAGGTCTGGTTTCCAGTGCATGAGCTGTATTGTATGTCACTCTTCTTCTGATTCAGCAGTGGACCTTATCTTATTTATTCAGAATGACTTTGTCCACCAATCTGGTGTTTGTTTTTTTGGAAAAGATTGGGGATAGATGCAGCCACACCTTTTTGAATATCCTGTACATGCTACATGCCCTTTTTTTTTCTTCCTCTTCCCATGAAAGTGAAATTTAGAACAATATGTGTCGTTATTCAGAAATAATCATTGTCACATCTGTCTTTTATCAGGTCAATTTGACATAGTGACAGGTTTCCTGGAAGCGAGAATACATTTTATACAACAAATCTCACATCAACCAGATTTTAAACCCACTGCTTCACAAGTACATCCAGAGACTCTGTCAGCTGCTATTGTGTATACAAGGTTTGTTGGAAATTAACTGAATGTATAACAAAAGAAATATTCAGATCAAAAGGGAAGGTTTTCAGTTTTGATGCTTTCACACATGCTGCTAGGGAAGAAGCAAATCAAAATGCCCCTTTTTAAGCGGAGCTACAG
The DNA here is from genome assembly GCF_004355925.1 of Anarrhichthys ocellatus. Taxonomy (NCBI): domain Eukaryota; kingdom Metazoa; phylum Chordata; class Actinopteri; order Perciformes; family Anarhichadidae; genus Anarrhichthys; species Anarrhichthys ocellatus. Next base: position 2,243,850 of record NW_022280038.1, read on the forward strand.
AGCATGCTGTGTGTACTCGGTGTCCGTTCCTGTTTACGTTTGGTTCATGCTCAGCGAATATTGTGCGCTTTCTCTCATGCATGCTAATCCAGTGACCTTGGCAGTGTGTGGATCGCAGTGTAGAAACAGAAGAGGGGCGGGAGAGAGGGGGGGGGGTCTAGCCAAATGTTCGTGACATGCTCCGATGCCCACCTAAAACCCGGCACGGAGCACGCCCCTGATCCTGAAAGAAAAGCGGTATGAGGCTTCCAGCAGAGGTGGCACTCACAAGTGCCTGCATATAATGCCATAACAGCCGCAACAATTCAGCATGATTACGGCACATCAACTCGGTCCGATTCAGACGCTTTAATGGCTTCATCACTTGCACGCTCCAGGGAATGTACAGAAAAGTTCCGTCTTTGCAGATTTCAACCGGGAACATTTGATTTGAAGACAATGGCAAGCAGCGAGGAATAACGGCGCAGCTGTTAATTAAGATGGACAGAGAGGAATGCGAGGTTAAGAGAGTCATTAGGTACTTTTTGGGGGATTGCTGGGATGCAGTGTGGATTTGTCCAAAACTAAAATGTGTTTGCCTCCTCGCTATTAACATCTTGCAGCAGAGGTTTGCTCAGATTTACAGTAACTGTGACACAAAGAACCCCACCTTTTATTTATTTTTAAACATTAGACTGAATTTCAGACATTTCATTGCATAATGAAGCATGGATGATTTATATGGTTTCTGTGCCTCTAGCTGTAAATCAAGTCACGCAACATAACATTTTATTATATGATACACAAACTAATGTTTTCTGCCACACTTCAGTGTCCACATTGCTGTAAAATATATTTGTCCCTTTTGTTTCTATAAAATACAGCATAAGGGAGCTTTGATGCCATTTATACTTTATTTCTCTTTGGAGAGCTATCCGATCTCGAAAAAGCTCTGTGTAAATGCATCCAAGAGGCATTTTAAAGCAGATTGAAAACGATTGTTCAAAACACCTCACGAGGTCAAAAAGGTGTAAATGCGTCCCTCTGTCCGAGACGTTGATTCTCTTTGTATTGCAGAAGTAGTAATGCTGGAGTAAGTAGAATTACCTGCCGGCTAATAATCATGTTTTGATAAACTTATTTATGTAATTTTTATGATAAGTGACCACAATGATTTGGTAATTTGTAAAACGAAATGAAAAATGAAATACAATCTTTTGATGCACTTAGTAATGTATCAGTACCACTCACCATCATTAGCTGAAATCAACGCACTACATTTGAGTTGAGGCAGAACTTAAATGGTTAAAAGAAGTCGTGTCATGTATCTTTCATTAAAAGTCAGAACTTTCCTGATTTAGTTCCAGGATGTTAATGCGCTCCACGTGCGTCTTATTCCTACTTGTGGGTGTATGTAAATGGTGAGAGTGAGGTGTGGGTCCCCGAGAGGCCTGGCTGACTATATGTTGTATAGACTGAGCTGAAGGATTCAGTCACAGTGTCTGATTTTACAAAAATCCTATCTGTCTGATTTTTGAGTGCAGGTGTAGCACTGACACCTGTTTTTTAATTTATTTTTATTTCAAACTTTGTCAGGGCAGAATAACCATTGTGAGCCAAAAATATGGAGGCTAATGCAGAAGGTGTGGAGGTCCTCAACTCACCAGGCTCCTGATAGCAGCATGACCTCATTAAGTGTGTGTGTGTGTGTGTGTGTGTGTGTGTGTGTGTGTGTGTGTGTG
>NW_022280038.1:2245580-2255231 GCF_004355925.1 Anarrhichthys ocellatus
TGTGTGTGTGTGTGTGTGTGTGTGTGTGTGTGTGTGTGTGTGTGTGTAAAAAGAAACAATTAGCAAGGAGCGTAAAAACCAATATGCTTGACCACTTCTCGTTCTTACTACTATACATTGTGGCGGATGAGTAGAGAGTAGCAGACTCTGTGTGCCTGCTCTTCTCATCAAGGGCCTCTCCAGAGACACACAAACACTCACACACACACACACACACACACACACACACACACAGGATAGAGTTTTGTGTCTGCATGCTGTGGTCGCACTTAAAGGCCTTCAACACATGCCAGTCCAAAGTGAGTGCACTTAGTAAACTGCACACAGCTCCACTGGTGCCCTAAAAATCGACAAGTGTGCAAGTTAGAAAATGGCAGAAGAGATTATCGAAGTGTACTTTGATGGGATTCTAGCTGTAGCAGAAACCATCTGTAAGCATGTGCAAGCCAGCTGGATTTGGATTTGGCCATTTCTTTTCCTCTTCAAGTCCACTTGGCTGAGCCATAGACATAATGTCATTCATCAAGCCATTGGTGGGCCTGTGTTTTTTGTGTGTGTCTAAGGCCATGAGTACCAAAATAAAGAACACTTGAAGTAGAGGAAGGCAGTTTAGGATGTGGATGGTCAGATACCCCAATTAAAGATTTTCAACAAGAGGAAACGCTCCTCGAGCAGCAACTTTATTAGAAAGAGCAGCTAGAGTTCAAAAGAATGCAGAAAAATTACAGATACATTTCTGACGAACGATCATGTCAGTGCTGCCCTCGGTAACAAACGCATGACTGCTTCACAATGAAAGTCCCTTTGTGTAGAAATGTTGAGTTTGCATTAGCAGTAACTTAATACAGCTGCGATAGAGCCGTGTTGCAAACAGAAATATTGGATTACACTCGTGCATAATTTCCTGTGGATCTCTCGTTTGCGTGAATGCAATCTGAATTCCTCTCATGCGAGAATGGCGGGCCCCGCCACCAACGATGAAAGCTACTACTTAAGGATGTTAATATCCTAAAAACCGTTTAACAGTCAACCGCTGGAGGGAAGGGACGCTCAGGAGAACCAGGACTGACTGCGGTTGGCTATTGCTGCAATAAAATAAGATGTTTTCTAAAGGGACTCTGGTGTGCGGAAATTCTACCGCTTTTGTCCACAGGGACTGTGGAAATTGACACAAATTGAAGTTCCTTGTAGTAACTTTAAATAGTTAAAAGGTTTTATTATAAGCTGAAATAAGAATAACTGGTCCCCCTTAAAGGTCGGCCAACACATAAGTGCGACAAACGTCGGGGCTAACCCCGTACACTTTTATCAGCAGCTTGCAGGTGGCTGGCTGACGAGACGTGGGTAGGCTTGGTTCTTGAGTTGTAGCATTCATCCATCGACAAATAAGCTGTACACACTTTGCACTGATTAAAATTCTAAATTAACGTCCCTACAACTACTTTAGCAAATTGCAGAATGGAAGTACATTGATTCGCTAATGCTTTGAGAAATGCTGACTATAAATGAAATGAATCGATCCTAAATGAAAAGAAAAGTCATTAACACACGTTGGCAAAAGTGACAAGTTGGCAAATTTATCTTTGCTTTTAGAACCCCGACAAAATATGCATATCTTAAAATCTGAGTCTGTGTGCATCATATTCCTGTGACATCTACTGTCTTTAGAGAGAGAGGGTAGGAGGATGATGGAGAGAGAGAGAGAGAGAGGGGTTGAAGAGGCATCCCACACATGACAAGCACAGGCACGTCTATTTTGAATTGTATGTGTGAGGAAATTATACCAACTATCTGTCTCCCTCTCTCTGTGTTTGAATAACCCACTCAGATAACACATAGTGTCTCGCCTAGCTAACATCCAGGATTTTGTAGGCTTTCAGCCGCGATAGACCACTGTGCTCCATCGCTCCGCTGCTTTGAGTGTTGGGTGGGTGCGTGCCAATCTAGAGTGCATCAGGATGACACCTAAGAGCCAATAATTACAGAGCAGAGCATCATGTCTGTCAGCCCCTTGGTCTTGGCTTTTAGAGTTCTGCAGCGTTTTTGCACTCGTGCTGTATTTCCTTCAGAGGCTAAAGGGGACATTTTCCAGTGTTTCTTGGATTCTACAGTATATACGCGCAAGTGTTCGACGTTGCTAACAAATACTCGGTCATTTCATGGTTTTCTGTTGTTGCCCTGATTCTGAGCCTGCACATGTAACCATGTGGCACCTTTTTGCTGCATAATCCTCACACACAGCAAACACTGCACTTACACCAGAGCCCGACATCTGGTTATTATCTGCAAGGTGCAGCTGTCTCTCAGTATGATGTATACCCTCTCGCGCACACATACACAGCGTGTACAGTACACACACAATTGCAGCAAAGCCACAACATCATTCCCAGTGATTATAAACAACACAACACATCTGTGGGCCTTATTGCACCGGCCTTACTGTGGGTGTCACACTCAAACTGATTCAGGGTTGTCTGCTTTTATTTACAGCCTAGTAAAGTGTGATTTTTCTATGCCACAATTTCTCTCTCTTTGTCTGTATCAGCTTTTTACTCGCTGTACCTTCATTAGGGAGTTTACCTTTATAAATACAACAGAATCCTCTCGCGTAACACCAGTGATTTCTTTGTTGACAGTTCAATAAACACTGGGTAATATATAAAGGAAATATGTGAAGTTTGCTCCAACCCAAGTCTGCCTTCTCATCTTTGGGTGGCCTGTTTCCTCTTAACTGTGCAGACAAACAGTGTTTCTCTTGGTGTTTCTACTTGGTTGGCATACTACAGCAGCTCTTGGTTGCCAGTAGTCACAGACGATGAAATAACATCACTTTGGCCAAATATCACGAGGTTCAGTGGCGCGATCACCTTGAAGCGACTCCTGTCGGCTTCGGTCAGGAGCTCCTGCGCCGCTATCAAGTCCATTGTCGAATCCTGTCAAACAGAGAGCCTTGAAGCTGTGCGCTCTTGTGTAGCTTCAGCTTGCAGAGGGCAGAGATGGATAGTATTTATTTATTTATTTTTTTGATAAATATGTGTTGGGCATGTAAGATAAGCAGAGCTCGTGTGAGATTAATATCAGCTGTGCTACACTCTCTTCTCCTTTTTGTTTTTTTTTCTGCCCGGCTGTAAAGCAAACCCCTCTGTCCCCGTTGCCCCCTTGTCTTGTGACTTGGCTTACACTGCTTTAGCAAGTCCGGGGCGTGTTTACAGTCGGGGCTTTTAGGAGTGTCTTGGCAGGCGTCTGAGCAGCCAATCAATCGCCCCACCCTCGGAGTACTATTAAACCTTAGAAAAATGGTTTGGTCCTGCGCCATTTTCCCTGAAATACGATGCCTGCCAAAGTGCTGGCGTGTAATTTTATTTCTCAGTGACACTGTGTCTGCAAGCTGGCACCCTCTGAGATCTTAGTTACCTCAATGGTGAGTAAGCGCACACTGAACACTCTGCTGTGATGTGAATGAAGGGATTCAGAGGAAATCTTAATTGATGTCACTGCTATTTTGGAGGTCTCAATGCTGACAGTTACCCAGAATGTCTGGAACATTAATTATTTTGATGATTCATAAGCATTTTCCTCAAGACCACTCACTATTAGTTCTACACGCATACAGCCACTTATTTGTCTCAAAGTATGAGAAAATAAATAGTATGTACAGTAAAAGTGAAGCCAGCAGCTGCATAAAGCTTACTGTATATAAATAAAGACTGAAAAATGGCAAGCCTGGCTCCCTCCAAAGGCAACACAATTCCGGTACCAACACCTTTAAAGCTCCCAAATTAAGATGTTGTATCTGGTATAATGTAAAAAATAACTTTGTGGTTTTAGGCGGCCTATGTGCTTGTCTATTTGTTGCATCTTATACAAAATGACCGTGTGTCTCCCAGCAGATGAGTACCTATTTGAGCCATTGTATGTTGCATTATCAGTAAAGCAGCTCACGTTAACACTAGCATCTGTATGCAGGGAATAGAACGTACTGTACATATGGAAGAAGCTGTTTGACTTTCCCTTCATGTGTCTCTGTTTTAATTCAAGAAGTTTGTAGCTGTTCAGCGTGTGTTCACAGATTTAGTCTGATTCTCTCTCAAACATTTCTGTAATCACAGAGTGGTTTCTCTCTGAAATCCTCCGTGCTGTGATTTGTTCCCGTCATCTTTACCTCCACTGAAAAAAAAAAAAAAAAACATCACAAAGAATGAATACAATGAATTCACTGCCAACATTGAATTCCAACCAATTACTTGCTAAGGATGTATTACGTGCCGGTGGAGAAAGGACATTCGCTTCTTACACGTCAGTATGTCGTGCAGACCCTGATCGGTTCTCAAACAATGCATCTTTTGAATTGTGCCGCTGCGCTCCAGTTTGGACCATTGGCCAATTTCTTTTGCAGCTTGTAGGCATTCATAACCGCAGAGAAATGAGGGAAATATACAGTGGTTTGACTTCAAAGAACCTGTGCTACTAACTAATTCAGCATGTTAAAAAACGGCAATAAAGCAGCCATATTGATGGAAGGTGTGATGTGATGAGCATTAGCAGAGGTTTTAGGGCCTTGCTTTGGTGACAGCCGGCTGATTAAACAGGCGGGTGATGAATGGACCTGGTGCCTGGCTGTGAAATGGCCTGCAGATGCCCGGCATTCTGCTGCAAGCATGTCAAAACACACAACTGATCTGCTGCATCGGAAAGCGTAAAAAAAAAATATATATCCCAAAGAACCGACTGCTGTCGATGAAAAAACAGAGCGAGAGAGACGGAAAGCTTTGAGTTTCTGTTGGAATTCGCCGCAGCTTGACACGACTGACGTTTGTTACTGGCTTGACCTTCTGCTCTTATCAGAAATCCATCTCGGAGTGCTTTGAAAATAACATTTTCTACCCTTGTCTGCGTGTTTCTTTATAGGTCAACATCTCAATCCAATCTTCCTGGTTACCACAACTCCCACTCAGTACCCCGACCTCAATCCTCCTCCCCCCCCCCCTTACACACACATATACACTCTGCCACTAAGTAGCCCCGGACCGCTCTCTGAGTAAAAGTTACTTGAGTTAGCTCTCTTTGGCTCATTATTCCATTGTCTGTCTAAGAGGATGTCACTGTGAATTATGTCAGACAGTTTTAATATGCTGAGGGAAGGCTGTTTTTGGATCCAGTGAATAGCCAAAAGTCAGGGGAGCCATGACAGTCGAGCTATGATATGTTCCCCTGTTGAGAGGAGAGATGGCACTCCTTTGTCTGCCATCGGCAGAGTCCACTGAGACCGAGTATAGCTCTCTTTATGAGCATTTAGGACATTTTTAACAGACTTAATTGACATTGAATCAAAAAACAGTTTCTGCTTCTCCACATTGGAACTTTATTTTTTTCCTGTCCTGATTGACAAAAGGAAGTCTTTTTTTTTTTCTTTTTTTTTTTAAATTTCGTATCCCCTCGCTGAAGTTTAAAGCCAGGCCGTCCTCTTCATTGACTCCAGATGTCACAACGTTTTAAACAGAAAGACGGCTGTTGATCTGGAAAGCGCCTAAGATTTGATTTTGGACAAGATTCGCCCTGTGCAGCTGGTTTTCACTCCCATAAGGGGAAAGCGATCATCTGCCAAAAGTGCCTTGAGTGTTGGAGGAACCATTTGTTTGTGAGCATATTGGGAAGTTTAAGTCGTGGGTTGTAAACATGTATTGCTGTTTACTGGCTCCATTTGCATTATGCACCACCTGGAGTGTTGGAGATAAACTTACCGCTGGTGTCTTTTTCTTACTGTCAGAAATCTCTAAATTTGAAAGCAGCTCGCTTGGTTATACATGAGGGAAATGCTGTAAACAGTTTAACTGCAGCAAATAGTGGTGATGACGACTCCAGCTACGAAGCAGTAATCTTATTTGGAGAAGCAAATGGAGTCCGTGACCCCCAGTGTTTTGGCTTGGGGAGCACATCAAGTGTGTTTTTGATATGTTTGGAATGGGAGGCAGTAGATAAACAAGATGGTCAAAGTCTGCAAAGGGTTAGAACTATGTAAGCAATGGACGCACAAATATTTGATTGCATACATCTCGTGTCTTTGGTGACCTCAAGAAGATTGTTAGTCGCGTTGATATTTACCAAGTGATAACATCCACCGGTCCAGCTCCACATGGACTCCAACTCAGCTATTGTTTCTCTAAGGATCACAATACTTGAAGGCCTTGAAATAAACCATAATCATGGCTTCGTGGACCCTTTGCTAAGGATAATTGCCTTAAAGGGATCAACGTGTCCATTGAATCTCTACTTCATCACTAACTACTTGAGGCTGCAGGGAAGGCAGCGACGTGGGAAAAAGTAAGTAATTTGACTCGTGGCCCACTGCTAAAGAGATCCACTTGAGGAGGGTTGGGGAGCAGCAGAATGAAGGAGTTTTTAGATTGGCGTTGAGTGGAAGAAGCTTTTTCTTTTATTTTTATTTTTTTTACATTGCTGTCAGTGCAGTGCAGAGCAAAGGGAGAGCCGGCCAGCACAGGAACGTGTGGACGTGGCTCACTGGCGTTCTCGTGGAGCTACAGTAGCTGCTGGCTGCTGCTGCTGCTGCTGTGCGAGAGGGATAAACAGAGAGGACAGGAGTGAGGCGTACAGAAATGACAACATGCTCAGTGAGAGCTTCCCCCTTTTGTACCATAAATTGATTTGACGGAGGCTCACCGCTATGTGCTGTGCTGTGTGTCGGATGTAATGGGATGTCCGTCCCCTATGTTCTCGTTTCCTGTTAGATTTGTGGCTTTCTGCGAGGCCTTGACAGAGACTCACAGATTTCCTTGGAGTACTGGAAGTAGTAAAACACGAGTTCAAATGTTGTTACTTTGCCGATCGTATATTTGTGTTTGGCCAACACATTGGAGTGGGAGTTATTTTGTGTTTATGTTGTACTCAGTTGTGGTTTTGGGGTTTAATGATTTGTGTTTAATAACGCAAAGCTACCCTCTGAAGTAGTTTTTTTTTTTTTTCTGGATTCAACATCAGCTCAAGTTATGACTCAGCATATGGCTTGTTATTTCTCCATTAATATATTTAACTTGTGGCCTAATTATCGTTACGCAGGAACTTGCGTTCTCTTTTCAAGGATAATTAATGATTCACATCCGGTGCACAGAGCCAATTGATTGAAAATGACGACTTCATCGATTGGCTAATTAACAAGTCTGACCCATAGACTTGCATGAGATGCAGCTGATGGCACTTCTCATATCTCTGCACAGGACAATCTCCCAGCAAGTTGTACTTTTCTTCAGTTGTTTTTAGTGCTGTCAACCAATAATTATAAAGTAGTGAAGCTTGGGATTAGTATGCCAGTAACCTGATTAAATTTGTTTTTAACGTTACCATTTATAGCATGTCTGGTTGGATATGAAAAACTAATCATGCACGGGATGTTTTCAGCATCATCACAAAACCAATCCGTTTGACAGTTATTTTGTATCAAATAACAGGAATAAAACCTTTTTTTCTAATCTTGAGATGAAATTTTGGAACCCTTTGAAATGCTCATACACTCCTCAACATGCATTTTAAATCCTAGCACCGTGATATGGAAATCTTTGATTGTTTTTCTCCCTGCAGAAGGCAAAAAAATAAACTTTAATTGGGGACCTCTGTGTGCGTTCTTGTACTTCCAGGATATGTTCTGTTCCTCTCTGTTCTGTCCTGCTATGTGATGATAATCTCCAGAGTGTGTTGTTTTTTTCATGCTGTTTCCCAGATGCGAAGGAGAGGTCGGCCAAGAGATTCTCAGTGGACGGCGTCTTCAATTACACCTCCTTGCTGCTCAGCCAGGAGGACGACATGCTGTACGTCGGAGCCAGGGAGGCGCTGTTTGCCCTCAGCCTCTCGGACATCAGCAAGACCAAGCTCCAGAAGAACGTGAGTGTGTCAATACGCCAAGTGGATTATCGGAGGAAATATTGCAGTGAAGAAGTGGGCTGGCAGATCATTTACCCTCACTTCTGTTCATTTTAAGACTCATTAGGGAATAGTTTTATCTGAGTTAATAATGCAGTTTGTAAATATGAAATAATCAGAATTAAATACCCACCTGTCCTGTTTGTTTCCATACCACACACCAGTTCTTTGTATACATTTTGATATTGGGAGAATCAGTCCTCAGCAGAATCAGCATGGTTCCCTGAATTTGGCATGACTTATTCAGGGTTTCTTTTTCATCTTCAGCTGACGTGGGGCACTCCTGCCGGAAAACGAGAGGAATGCAGCTTCAAAGGGAAGAACCTGGAGGTGAGAGGCACTTTTTATACAGCTCCAGCAAAAACGCCAAATCCAGAAAATGCCTCGGGAAGATACTTGTGTAATGACAATATTGAGAGCCTGGGTTTTCTTTCCTCGCAGTCTTCTCTGAATCGTTTCACTCGTGTCGTGAGAAGATGAAATGAGCATTGGCTGCTGTGTTGACAAAACCTTTCCAGCAGTTACAAATGCATTCTTCAAGTGTGCACACTCACCAGGGAATTGTTCTTGTCTGTGCACTGCTTCTCTCTGTCTGTCTGTCACCTTGTTGTCATGCCAGCTGTTTTATCCCTAGGCGACAACCCTTGGTAATCTTTACACTGCAGTGTACAACTCTGGTCTGTGTATTACAGAAAGCCCACCTGTGATGCTGGGAGGTTTTCCCAGCTGCGTTTGAGAACAATTTTATTTAATTTTTTTGAAACTACTTCTATCCAGTTTCACAGTTTTTGAAGTATTTTGTGTTTTTTTTTTTTGTTTTTTTTTTTCTTTTTGCTCCGATAGATTCACTTCTGATTGCGAGCTCCAGTTTTCCAGGCACATATTTGAAGGAGCTCTCCAGAAAAACACATTCAGTTGTAAGAATATCTTGTGGACTCATGGACCTCACACTCTCTCCATTTGTTCCCCATCCAGACTGATTGCTTCAATTACATCAAAATCCTCCTGCGGCTGAACAGTACTCATCTCTATGTGTGTGGCACCTATGCCTTCAGTCCTATTTGCGCCTACATAGTAAGTAATGACCTCTCAATCCCATTGTTTACTTCCAAGAGTGATTCGATTTGTATTTCTCTCCACTCACTAGAGCAGCTTTGGACTTTGATTTTGTGTGTGTGTGTGTGTGTGTGTGTGTGTGTGTGTGTGTGTGTGTGTGTGCGTGCGCGTGTGCGTGCGCGTGTGTGCGCGTGTGCGTGCGCGTGTGTGTGTGTGTGTGCGCGTGTGTGTGTTCTGGAGGAATCGAGCTCTTTTATCCACCATGGCCGTATTGGATCTGCTGGTATCCAAGCGTAACCAAATGCTGCTGAGGCACTTTAGCCAGACAAGTCAACAGGGGGTACACAAGCTGTGTGGTTTACAGCAAGAGGGAAGCAGAAGATCTGTGTATCTAGCAGTGGAGTACATCTGGAGTGATGGTAACCGGCAGCAGGATGACATTGATTTCAGCGGTAGGGGGGGGGGGGAGATCAAGCTTGGCGACAGCTCGGCTCTTAAAGGGGGGCATTAAACTCTCCCCCTTGACGTCAGAGTGAAAGAACAACACGGGATTTCTCAGACTGTATATCACTTGGCAGGACTTTAGGCCCTGAACTGGGATTCCAAGCAACTCTGAGCCCGGTTTGTCCGGGTCAACACTCGTCATGTTGACTGAGACCAGAA
>NW_022280038.1:2255241-2286744 GCF_004355925.1 Anarrhichthys ocellatus
TGTGTGTGTGTGTGTGTGTGTGTGTGTGTGTGTGTGTGTGTGTGTGTCACCCAGAGCGGCCAGACGCTCCCTGAGGTGCATAATATTAACATTAATAAATGTTTTATTTTTTATAGCTCTTCTCAAAACAGTCTTAGAGGGTTTAATGACAGAGGAACGGGACACTAAAGCCAAGAAGATACACTAAACAATCAGATGACAGACGTTAATTGAAACAAGCCCTGATAATAATAACTCATAATGAAGAAGCTTGGGAAGATTTCTCCTGCAATGGAGGCACTCGACACTGTCCTATTTGATTGAACAGAACAAGTTATTGCTATTGCTGCAAATTGTCCACATACATTTTTTTCCTTGTCTATATTAATGGAATACTCAAGTTCCCATATGTACAGTATATTGAGTGCTTTATTGCTCAATGTAATCCCTATTGTTTCAAATGTAGGCGGGTGAGTTTTGTTTTAAGATCAGTTGAAAGGCTAGATTGATGAATGGATGGATGAATGGCTTCACCCTTTTGCTCCTGCACTTTACAGTTCAAACGATCGGGCGATCAGTCAAACAAAAAAAAATAATTGGCGACAATTCTGATAAACAATTAATTGTTTAAGTCAAGTATCGAGCAAAAAATGCCAAACATTTGGTGTTTCCAGCTCTTCAAATGCGACATTTTGCTGCTTTTCTCTATTCTATGCCGTCGTAAATTGTGTTCGGGTTTTGGACTGCTGGTCGGACTAAACAAGTATTTTAAAGACGTCGCCCACGCTTTCATTTGACCCTCCCAGCCTGATAAATGCCAACATGTTTCAATGTCCGTGCCTGCTCTTTGTAAACGCAGACTCTCTGTTTAACAGCCCAACCCTGAGATTACGCAAATTATGTCATTTTGTTTTCTCAGACTTGCCAAAGAATACATAACACAACTGTTTTCAGAGGCTGAATAATGACCCACGTACTTACCGGAGATCTCCGTGGCATATACACTTGAGCAAACAATAGTTTTTGTACATTAACCAGCCTCAGGTACCTAGAATTACTGAAATATGTTATAAAATCTCAGTTTTTATCATCAGTGAAGTCCTATCATGAATCAAGTTTTCCTTCCTGTGTAAACCATATAAACTTCCTGAAGCCAGATCTTATGAAAATACCTTGTACCAGGCAAATTTAAAGGATCCTATCTTTTTTAAATTCTCAATAAATCCAATGAAAAGACCAAAAACAACAGTACTTAAGTCTGTCCCTTAATGCTTTCAGCTTGTCTCACTCAGCACACAGTCTCTGTTCCTAATCATGACGTACATTTTCTCATGAGTTGTTGTTTTTTGTAAAGCCTTACAAAAAAACACGAAACAGCTGGTCGCTGTAGTTTTTTAGCAAATACTACTTACCAGCAGTAAAGATTGCATTTCAGAGACTATTTTGAGCAAGGGATTAATTCACATTAGCGAGCATTTAAGGCAACAGGACGGTGCATGCAGAGTTGACTCATAATAAACTGTAGCTGTGTTCGTTGCAGTAGTAAACAGTGAAGTGAAGTTAGGTGATGTGATTTTAAACGGCAGCTCTATGGAATAAAATCAACTTTTCCTTCAATATCTGTTCAACAAGCCTCGTCGTTTTAAGAGTATTTCATGATGAGTCGGCATTAGATCTGCTGTAAGTTTTCATTTCCTCGCAATGAAAAAGTCGAGTTGCCTGTGACGTACAGTATCCTGACAGATAGAGCTACTGTGTGTTCAAAGTGACCAAACTCCCATAAAGTCAGTGCGCTGTCTGTATTGTAATGACGAAGTGGAGAGAACGAGCTCGAGGTCGCTGAGCTCACTTTTTAATGTAAGTAGAATTTAATTGGACTGGGCCTGAGGGACATTTGCTTTTCGTGTCTTGTCTCCAGAACACGTCAACATTCACACTGGAGAGAGATGAAGTGGGCGAGGTCGTGATGGAAGACGGGCGCAGTCGCTGCCCCTTTAATCCAGACTATAAATCCACTGCCATCATCGTTGGTATGTAAAATATTTTTTTGTCTAATCTCTTAACTCAGTCTGCTCTCATTTCACTCTAAACTGTAACTTCATCTGTTATGAAAGCTCCCTGTACACCATTTCTTTGTACTTTATTTTTAATTAATAGAAAATCAAGTTCTTAATTGTAAATCTTGCAATTGTTTTCTTCCAGATGGTGAATTGTACACTGGTACTGTCAGCAACTTTCAAGGGAATGAGCCAGTCATTTACAAGAGTTTGGGTCAGGGAACTGCTCTGAAGACGGAGAACTCTTTAAAATGGCTGCAAGGTAAGCTTCATCAGATGGCAGACAGTTTTTTCTTTTTTTTTTTTTTTTTCCCCCTCTATTCATCTTCCATTATGTACCAAACGGAGCAGATTAGCTCCGGAAAGTAGCGATCATTAGCGAGGCACAGTCGCTAATGCAGCAGACCAAGAGCAAAGACAAGCCCTCTTAGATTGCAGGAGTGTGGTCATATCAGTCGCTGCATATGCACTTCAAAACAGCCAAAGTGAACTCTGTCTGACAAAAGTAATGCAAAACAATGCTTTCCCTTGCGCAGATGATAAAGGTGTCTCTCCAACCCACCATGTTTTCTTTGTGTTTTTCTATTATTTTTTTTAACAGATCCAGTCTTTGTCGGGTCAGCTTACATCGAGGAGAGTCAGCCAATAGGAAACCCTGTGGGAGACGACGACAAGATTTACTTCTTCTTTAGCGAGGCAGGAAAAGAATTTGACTTCTTTGACAACACCATTGTGTCGAGGATTGCTCGCGTGTGTAAGGTAAGACACCTGCGGTTGGGTTGTGGTCATTATACAAGATGGCCATGCAGAAATAAGAGGCACAGCGGCGCCTCAAGCTTCCCCTCCTTAATCCTGATACAATTGCCTTAAAACAAGGCGGGACGCTCCCGTGTCAAAGCACGTTTGGTCACATTTAACTGTACGTCATGCTTGTGTAGATGCAATGGAAATATGTCACTGGTGCGGTAAAGCTTTTTCTATTTGACTCTGCAAACATGTTTTCAACAGATTTGGTTTCCCCTTGCCTGAATCATCTGCTCCTACTCACCACGCCCCCATCCCTTTTTCTCTGCAATGTCATCGCTCCCCCTCTCCCTCCATCTCCCTCACAATGTCAGCTGCACTCGTCCATCCCTCCAGCTCTTTGCCTTTCTCCACCAGCGCCTTGAGCTTTGCAGGCATTATTAGTATTCAAGCATTGCTTCGCAGCAATATGAAATGCTTTTTTCCATTCTACTCTATGGCCCGTATGTGTTGCAGGCAAAGCATGCAAACTGTAGCGACTGCAGAATTTACTCGCATCATTTAAACTGCTGACGTCGTTCCCCTCCTTCTCCTTCTCCTCCTCTTCCGAGAGTTTAGTTTGGTCGATCACCCTGAATAATCAACGGCTGACTTCATCCCTTTTCACCTGTAATCAGATCAATTAAACGGCTGCCTGATATACATGCACTTAGTATCCCTCCCTGACTGATGTCTCTTGTTCATGGAGGCAGTAATGTGAGTAATCGTGAGGACAGCATGTAATCTTAAGTGACAGCTTAATGACTTAGTCCTGCTAGGCTCTGGCACTCGTTGCTGCGACACCTCTCGCAGCCGGCGGAGCACCTCCTGGGTTCTATATATGGAAGTCATTGACGGAAAGGCCCCCAGACTGTGGCAACTTGCTGCAGATGAACTGTGCAATAGAGACAGAAGAATGGCTTTCTCTGCTCTATAAAGCGCCTTTATACCTCTGGAATGCAGCAGCCCTCGTTTTCCCGACTGACATCTTTTCAGATGCTTTTCTGTGGCAGTACAGTAGTGATGCAGGTGGTTTGCTCCCTAATTTACTGGGGAAATGCTTTCAGAAATCAATGTATTGAGATGAATGCATAGGAAATTCACATATTGACCAGCAATTTTGTGCAAAAGTGGGCCAACACATGAGGGACAACAACCTCATATATTGCCCCTCTCATCGATAGATTCATCTGATGCACAAAGCTGTGTAGGTTCTCAAGTAGGACTCATTTTCCATGAATTCTGGGTAAATTGTGACTCTAAAAAACAGACGTCAATGATTGTTGCCATGGAAACATCAGAGATAGCTCAGGGGTAAGGTTGCTAACGTAATAAATCAGTTTTTATTCTTATGAAACTTGCATTATACTGACAGCATGCGCTGCCTCTCAGGCAAAATTAAGACAAATATGCCCCATCCCAGAACTACAGTTCCCATAATGCTTTTGGGGGATGTTGACAGAAAGTATAATGTTGCCAAGCATTCAGTAAGTTACGCTGTGGGCTACAACTTGAACCCCATGTTCATAAGCTTACATTTGTTTACATTTTGTCAAATTGGTACCATTAAATTATGCCAAATTAGCTGTCAGCTGTTTCTGTTTGCAATATGCTCCTGGATGTACAGAAAACTATCACTGGATTACTTTAATAACTAAGAATGTTTGTGTGATAGAGATCATCAGAATGTGCAACTCACCCAATCTACAAATATGTGTATCATGTCTGTGTATTTAGATTTGATGGAGTTATGACTCAAAGAAGGAGACACAAACTGCTGCAATCGGGCTCTGAGGGTTTTAAAGTACCATAATTGCCACCATGAGCTGTGTGCTGCCGCCGCCACCACCACCACTGCTGCGGCCGGTGATCTTGTTTGTGAGCGAGCCAAACTACAATAACTAACTTCCTGTTGTTTTCACCGGCCTTCAGAGAGCAGAAAGTGCTGAACTCAGATTAGAGTTTAGGTAACAGCGAGGTATGAAGGCCTCTCCCCGTTAGTGGTTTAGTATCTATAACGCACTCGTGCAGACTGACATGTACATCATGTACTCCCTTTTCTCTCTGTGTACCAGGCCAAGGCCAAATATGTTTGGATGTGCTTTCATTTTGATATCTGAAATATTTTGTGCGTGTTGGCTGATCTTGCCAGACATTTTGCTACCTTTTTTAAAGAAGACAAGTTTCTTGTAAATCCAAGCCTTTTTCATGCAGGTCTAACTACTGTTTAACTTGGGTTTGCCAAGTAATTCTGCTTCCAAAGTAGTTTTTTCTCCCCCTTTTTCCTATCCGTCCCCCTCCTTTCTTCGCCTCCCTCTTTTCTTTTGTTTATTCAGGTGTGCACACTGAGGGACTGGGGAAAGCAGGCAGATTCTGAACATTGTGTGGCACCGTTTTCCTTGCTTCTTGTTCGTCTACTTCAGGTTGACAAACATGAGGAATCTGAAATGTGAAGTTCAGATAGAATGTGAGAGAGCGATGTAATACAGCACAAAAGAAGGAGTATATTATTGGAGGGCAGCTTTCAAGGGGGTTGGTCGATGCTATTGAGAGTACAAGCTGCACAGCAACAATGGCGATGGAACAGCTGAGAGAGCAGAGAATGTGGTCTCCTCATTATGTGGACAGGCTACTACCACAGTCTAGTAATTGGCTCCCAGGCCGTGCATCTGTCCCACGACGTTTCACCTCACCGTCGTTGAGCAACATGATTGTTTGCGTGTAACAGCACACAGAGGAGGGAACGGGGGTAGTTCTAGTTTTGCGTTTTATCATCTCCTCAAGGGTGATTCACTCCTTGTGCTGTTATGTAGGAGTTGTTATAGGTTTCAGAGGCCGTGCTGATGGGATAGTTTGGGTTCTAGGAAGGAAAACTGTCTTGAGATTGGGCGAGACCACTTGTTGTGGTTGTGTTCTTCCTCCTCCTGCTCCTCCTGTGCGTTCCAGCTTGCTTGCTGTATTTTGGAGGAGTTTCTCTTGGTGTTTACAATCTCTTAGATAATTGCTAGTCCTTGCAAAGTTGTCTGATAACTGTTTATGTGAATATTTAGTGACGGCCTTGAAAGGAGGGAATTCATCTTGTGTGTCTCGGAGGAGAAGCGAACCACGAATGCCGGTTTCAAAGCTGTAGTTAATAAATAGCCATTCTGTTTATTTTCCATTTCACCATCTCCTCTCCTTCAAAGAGCAACATGTATCGTTTTATGTGAACTTTTTTTGTTACCCGCATTTTATTGTCAAAAATGTCCTTTGTATTTTAGTTTAAAGGCGCCACACATATGCTGCACCAAAGGGAAGGATTTAAATACTTGGATTTGCATCACAACATTAAAATCGTAGTTGGTTGTGATTAGTTGTCACAACCCTAAAAAAAAAAGCATCATAACTGTCACAGTAACGACTTTCAGATTCCCTTACCCCAACAGCATCCTCTAAAGCAGAGAGAAGGGATTGCAGCTGCAGGTCTTTTCTTACAACGGCTGATATATTGTAGAATAAAGTCCCCCTCCACTTTAAAGATGTATTTTGCTTATTGTTACTCATCTTGGATGTTCACTGTGCATAATGAAATGCGAGTTAGATTTCTGCTGGAGGAGGAACGTTTCTCTGTGCTCACCTCAGATCTGAGTTAAACTCGTGTGCGTATGCAACTTGAAGCCTCCAGTGCACACACACAGAGAGGAAGTAGCAGACATCTTGTGTTCAGCAATTCTGAAATGAGAAACTATTTGCATATTAATTGAGACTGATGTTTTTGTAGTGTGTTCTCATTTGTAGAGCATTTATAAATAACCTAAACATGCCTGGAGGGGATCTTTAAGTGAATATATATATATAGTCTGCTCCAATGAGACGTCGCTGCAACAGTAAGAGAAATTAAGGGCGGACTTTAAAATCTTCATAAGCCGGGTGTTGTGTTCTGGTCTACTTGCTTCACCTTGTAAATGACATGTTCTGTTCTTCTTATCAGGATGACTGTAAACTGTTAATAAATGATAGTTTAATGAGTCCTCTGTTACATAATACAACACACTTTGTTTGCAGGGTGATAAAGGCGGCGAACGGGTGCTGCAGAAGAAATGGACGACCTTCCTTAAGGCCCAGCTCCTGTGTTCCCTCCCTGATGACGGCTTCCCCTTCAACATCATCCAGGACATGTTTGTCCTGAAGCCCATGGGAGACAGCTGGGAGAGCACCGTCTTCTACGGCGTCTTCACCTCCCAGTGGTAAGAAACGAAGGGAGGGGTTTGTTCTGATCGCTTTAATGGTGACATAGAGGCACTTGGATGAATCTGATTTATGGCGCTGGTTCAATTTGTGTTTGTGCATGTTTATGCACAAACACACGGGCCCTTTAATCAACACAGCTCACACACACCATCTTGAGACGGTTTTTATTTAATATCTGCACTCAAACTTGGCAAGTTGCCTTTTTCTTTCTTGGCTCCTCTGAATTTAGAGCAGCTGTAATGAGCTTAAACACTAACACAAGCTCATGCAACCCCAATGTCTAATTAATGTTTCAACAAAATAAAGGTTTTAATATGGAGATCATTCACGCGCCCACTCAACAACTGTTCTTCCGTTAGAAGTTGCTGCTCCAGTTTTCCTGAAGAAAATGACAGCTGCAGAAAGGATGTATCGAGTAAAATAATGGCAACATGCAATCGGACACGGGGATCTTGAATTTTGTATGCGTTCACAGGTATAAAGGAGCGTCGGGCAGCTCAGCGGTTTGCGCTTTCACCATGGCACAGGTGGAAAGAGCCTTCAGCGGGCGCTACCGAGAGGTCAACCGGGAGACACAGCAGTGGTACACGTACAACCACCCTGTGCCAGAACCACGGCCCGGAGCGGTGAGTGGAGCAGGAAACCACACAATTCAACTTATTTTGCTTCACTCTGTGCATCTGTTCATTCAAGTATTTGTCTCTGAAAAGAACATTCCTGTTATTTTCTTCTGTTTTGTGATCACACGAACAAACAATGTATATTACAGTCTCCAACAAAACATTTCCACTTGTAACCCTAAACTGATTTTTTTCCCCCGTGCTGTTCAACAAGTGAGCTTGATGTAAAGCAGATGTTCTCCTTTTATTTTCCAAAAGTACTGTCTTGATAAAGTTCTGCTTAACTCTTCCCTGGAGCAAAACAAATGCATAAAAGCTTAAAACTAGTCGTGATAACTACTAGTTTTAACATGGTTAAAAATGTCTATACCAGCCAGGTCTGCTATTGTACATAACCCTAAACTTAATTCACTTTATAAATAAAGAAAGGGTACATACAGGTCAATACAATATCCTGTCTCCTTGTACGTTTGTACTTCCAGGTCTACTTGAATAAGCAGAGATTCATTTCTAATTTACTCCCCGCAGTGTGTGACCAACCACGCCAGGCAAATGGGTATCCAGTCGTCCTTGCACATGCCTGATAAAGTGCTCAACTTTGTCAAGGATCATTACCTGATGGACAGCGTGATCCGCAGCACTCCCCTGCTGTTGAAACGCAGCGTGCGCTACACACAGATCACCGTGCACAAGATCCAAGGCATGGAGAGGGCCTACGACGTGCTCTTCATCGGAACAGGTACAGCTCATTACACAGCAGCAAGTTATTTAATATGTGGGTCTTTCCATCAATCTTTAAAAGGAAAAATAATGTTACAAAAGGATACTCTCACTTTTGTCAAACATAAAGTAGGCTTCTGTCGTTTTAAAACCCTAGATGATGCTTTTATCCCCCACAAACTGTCCCCTGCCTTCAGTATAAGTCACTTCCACTTGTCCCCTGTGTCTTCCAGATGACGGAAAGCTCCATAAGGCCATCAATGTCAACGATAAGATGCACATCATCGAGGAGATGATTCTGTTTCCTGAGCCTCAGCCAGTGCAACACATCGAACTTGATCCTCAGAGGGTAAATCACAACTCTTTCATTTCAATACACACCCATAACCATTATTGTCACACGGTTTTGTGTAAGCTCATATTTGAATGTCCTGTTTACTGTTTTCATACTCATTTTCAAGTAGTAAAAATATGGAGGAGCTAGATTCCCCGGTGAACAGACATTTTCTTTCCAGTGGGGCCGTTCTGTTTTGAGTTTTCCTTTAAGTTATGTCACCGTCTGGAAGACTGTTTCTGATCCTCTCTGGCATTTTCCCCAGAGCTGAATTTCATTACCTGTCCCTCTTTATTACATAATGGCCTCTCCCCGGGCCAAAGCAGCCAAACTGCAATCTAAGATTATGTAATTCTAATAAAGTCCAAGATACTTTTTTTGTGAATATTCTCAGCTCCAAATAGGGATATGAAAGACAGACATAATCCACATGATGTCTATCTAATATAGGGGTAGATGGCCTAAATATAGCCTGCACTTTTTGGAACACAGGGGTGTGCTGTACGTCAGCATCAACGTCACGTTCATGGTGAACATGCATTTCTGGATGAAAGTTATTCTACACACTGATGCATACTGTCTGAAAAGTGATGCAAAATAATGAATATAAATGGAGACAATGCTGTGTAGCAACCACTTTTTGTTGTAGCCATGTGTTTATGACCACAATCAAATGACTTGGCTCATGGCATCAAGTAAAAGAACAGCCAGCCAGAGTTTTAACTTTGTTTAGGTTGTATTCCTCTGTTTGTCTTCAGTAATTGTCTTGGCATGGTTTTCCTTTCTGAATCAGAAACAAGTAACCAAAAGCAGAAGTTCTGTTTGGCACTTTAACCTTTTTGATGAGAACTTTGTATCGCGCAGACTCTCACACATTTCTTTCTCTTCTGCAGGGTCTGTTGTTTGTGTCATCCAACTCTGGGCTGGTGGAGGTTCCTGTGGCTAACTGCTCTAACTACCTCAGTTGTGGAGAGTGTGTGTTGTCCAGAGACCCATACTGCGCCTGGACCGGACGTCTGTGTCGGGACGTCAGGATGGCTCCGCCTGACAGGTGAGAGATCACACAGCCACCAAATCTCTAACCTATTCCCAATCTTTCACTTTTCCTTTGTTCATCTGCCTTCGCTCACAGGCTGCATTTGTTCATTTAGCCACCTTGATAGATTAGTTTGTTTATTTACCTTCTTTAATAGTCTAATTTATAGTAATAAATGTGTTTTGTTGTTAGATGTAGGGTTCCAACGGTCCCTGGGTATACCGCCGTATTAAAATTATCGTCGTACGTTGAAAATCTCATACCATTACAACTAGTTGGATGTAAACATGCACCCAAAAACAAACTCACAAATAAGCATGCAAAGCTCCTCATCACATGCTTGAACAGAAGCTTTTAAAAGAAGATTGTCCTCTTAGTCACAGTGTGATGAAGCTATACTCATAGGTGCTACAATGACAGACCTCGGGAGAGTCAAATGAGTGCATCCCATCCAAGGTTCCTCTCATTACAGCTGCTTTCCCTCACCCTGTTGTTTTGTTTGGTACGCTTTGTCTCAGTCACTGGCAGCAGGATGTGGAGGAGGCCGATACAACAGCGATTTGTAACAGGACGTTTCCCAGCACCAGATCTGCCAGACCAGCGGCTTCTCGTGAGTGTGTTCTCTTTGTATAGCGGTCTGTAATTAAAGTGTTGTCACCTGACCGACACAACAGCAGCCTGCACATAGAGCAGTCGGTGAAGAATCAATCGCATGTTGTTGCAGATTTATATGACGGCGGTTAAAAGCGAGCAGTTCTGTATGTAAGAATTCATGTAAATTATAGTTCGATTTCAAAATTGTATTATATGCAGTGATGTAGTTACTGTACATGCACTTATAAATGACTTATCCACCAACTCTTTTAAAGGACTTGCTTTTTTGGCAGATGTGAGAGTCTTACTCCTTATGCAATTAGTAAAATATTTCTTAAACTGACTCTTTGGAGCAACATTGTTTTGTTTTTTGTTTTTATATGTAGGTGTCTCCCAATGCAAGCTCATTATAATCCCAGTCAACACGTTCAGAGTCCTGCCTTGTAAACTGCGGTCCAACCTAGCACAGAGAAGGTGGCGTTACAGTGACAACGCCAGCCAGTTCCTCTACGCTACACCAGAGGGAAACCTGGTAGTGGTGGCGCAAGCCGACAGGACGGAGACCTACGAGTGCTGGTCAGAAGAGGAGGGTTTCCGCCAGCTGTTAGCCAACTACTGTGTGAAGGCGGAGCCACGGCAGGAAAGCACCACTCTGATTGGCCACTCACGCACACCGCACATTGAGCAGGAGGAGAGCATCGTCCTGCCCGGCGAGTCTCGTTCTGAGCAGCTCCACACCAAGACGTACTGGAACGAACTGATTGTGGTGTGCGCCCTGCTGGCGTTCTCCCTGGTGGTGTTCTCCTTGTTCGTCATCTACAGGAACCGAGATCATATGAAGTCCATGCTGAAGCAGGGCGAGTGCCCCAACATGCAGCAGAAGAAGCCAAGGATTGTGGGAAAGCCCGCTGAGAGCTTGCCCCTAAACGGTAACACCATCCCCGTATCCACTTCTGATCACAAGGGCTACCAAACGCTAAATGACAACTACATCTGCAGCACGCCCACCCACGAGTCCTCGCCGGACAACAGCAAGAGCTTCTCCGAGTCCTCCGACAGGCGGCCGCTTAACGTGAAGGAGAGCCACGTGGAATACTCCCCAACCTGCCCTCGGCCCAGAGTGAGGCTAGGCTCAGAGATCAAAGACTCTATTGTTTGAGAGCACAGTATTCGCTAAAAAGATGCCACCCTGTATCTCCATGAAGGATACAGGCCAGCGAGCAAAGGAGAGGAGACCCTGACATCCCTCTACATCGCAGCACATCTTTTGTTTTCGTCATCTTTTGTTCTGTGATTAGTGCAGAGGTCATTTACATCGTTTAATCATTCCCACTCCGAAGCCAGAGGGTTGGTCTGGTTTGCTGCATAGGGCAGGAAGAGGAAGCAGCGCAACACTTCGGTTTCAAACCGGGATCAGCAACCATGGCAGCAGCTCAGAATAGTCATAACAGCCTTCGTTTAAGTCATCCTCACGGCCACTAATGTGTGTGTGAGCGTAGGGCTGGGCAATATGAGGAAGAGGGAAGAAAACCCACAATAAACAGAAGATTCTTCCTTTATCAATATTCATCACAGTATCTCTTTAGGAATGCAAGATCCAACGTTAAAATAACCAGTTCATTTCTATCACATGATATAATAAAAACAATAAATTATGAATATTGATAGGTTTGCCAGTCCCATTTGAGCCTGTGTAACCTTCCACATGCTCTGCAGAAGATGGATGCCACAGAGGCGACACTTTTTTTTTTTTTTTTTTTTTATATGCACCAGAACCAAGCCAGAGTTGCATGGTGACCTATAGAGTTCAGGTTCATGAAAATCGAATACATGCATTGCATATTCATTATGATCCACACATTATGGAGGCAGGTCAGAATCACGTTTGTTCCCTTTTGCTGAATAAATGTCATGACTGTATGAGGATAAAGCTGCTGAAAGATGAGACTGAGGAACGAGAATTAAAAGGACTGAAGGGAAAATTATCAAAAGATGTGATCGTAATATGCTCCAGGACCTAAACACTGATATTTACCTCCTGAATGTATATTGTCGTTCACACAACACTGCACCACGGACAATTTCTGGAACCCGTTGCTCCACATCTGTGCTCATCTGAGACAGCCCCGTTCTTCAGTATTAACCTGCAGGAACCATGATAAGGAAACATTGTTGACTCTGTCTTTGAGCCGAATATGGAAAAGAGACCTCGGATTATGTCAAGTCATGGTGGACATTTACAAGCACAGAGAGGCCAAGAAAAAAAAAAAAGGGGACGTCCACTCCTCTCCCATCATCAGGCCAGCACAGAAATAATCATGTGCACTGTGCCAAAACACAAAAAAAAAACTTGATTGTCTTATCTAAATGCAATAGTGCCATTCTGGTATGACCACTCCCATGCTTATAGCATTGATCACTGTCAAAGAGCACATGGTGACGGGCCCAGAGGTGGGTTTCACGAAGGTAAAATGGCACTACTAATGACAAACAAATGTGAAGTGCAAAGTTGGACATTTCTCTTCAGACTGTTGGCTCATAACAAAGACTGTGTTTCACACTTTCAAATGATATGGCATGGAGATTACTTCATGTGAAAACTTGTCTTGTGATTGTCGGGTGAGAAAATATTCCAGTTTCCCTTCAGCCACTCTTAAAGGAGTCTAATACCGTCTTAGTATACACTGAAACAAACGGGCACAACCAGTTTGAAACTATTGAGTTTGATGAGCGCTAACAAAACAAACTATTTGGTTCATTTAAGTGCTAACAAGTCAACAAATCACAGAACCATAAAAACTGTCACTGTAGTGGAGAGATGGTATTTCCTATTCTCTTATCCAGACTGCACTACGTAGTGATGTAGTTGCAGAGCGCTGTATCAGCTCGATATAACCCTCCTCCACCAGGTTGCATTTCTTACATGCATTGAGTTCCCCACACTCACTCAAGATGTCATTGCGACGTTAATGTGAAAGCACAAGTAATCAGGGTCTTGAATACTCACAGGTTTGCACGTCTGTAAAATCAGCTCGTACTCTTAAGAAATGCAACTACTGAGAGACAGAAGACGTGGCTGCTGAGGAGAATTATTTTTTAGAACACTGTTATTACAGGGACCAGCGCAGCCATTACGAACACACACACACCTGCACCCACATTGCTTCAACTTTTGAGACTTAACGAGCAGAAATTCCCAAAGATGTAGGAAGCTGACGGTGTCGTGTAAATCGGAATGAGAAACATTTACACAGCCATAGGGACGATATGGCGCCACATGTCTTAGAATACATCACCAACTCACTGTATTAAACAAGTAAGCCTACAGTATACAGTATATTCCAGTATCCTACAGAATAAACATTTTGCTAATTCCAACACTGAGCAGATGACGTAATGCTATGTAACTGCTACAAGTTGACAAAGTGCACTGCGCGACAGTGGTCAGTTTCCTTTTTTTTTTCTTTTTTTTTTTTGTGTGTATATACAGTATCTGTGCTTAATATTGTGTGTTTTTTTTGTTTATTTTTCAAGGGACCTTGTGCAAGATGTGTTGTAGAGATAGCCTTGAAACTAGAGAGTGAACACTGCTGATATTTTGTTTTCATAGTGCTTTACTGCCTACTTCAGCATACATTTCAAAATATTGCAGAGAGTACTGCACATGTCTCACCATGCTGTCAGTTCAGCACCTGGACTGGTTTTTATCAAGCATGTCCAAGCAGGAGGGGGATCTTGTTTTTTTCATGTCAAACTGAATTACAGGGGTGGTTTGATCTTGTAGGAAATATGCTTATTCATTTTCTAAGAGTTAAATGAGAAAAGTGATGCCACTTATGACTGCACACTTAATTTGAAGCTACCACCAGCAGCAGCTGGCGAGATTCGCCTGAAGACTTCTCATGTTGCTAGTCTTTGTGCTAAGCTAAGCGGTTATTCACCATACAGACGGCGTTTGGTGTCGATCTTCTCATCTAACACAAATAAGTGTATATCCCAAAAGGTCTACCTATTCCTTTAACTTTGTTTGCTGAGACTAACCAAATAAGAGTAAAAGCTTTGGTGCAAAGCATTGTTTGCCACCACTGCTGAGACAGACTTTCTAAACTATAAAATGTCTCTCTGGAGGCTGAGACCCCTGCTTCAGATGCTTGGTGGATAACCTCACATCGTTTCAAAATGCCTTTAGGTGTCAAGTTGTTCTGCCTTTAGCCACGTGCCACATCGTACACTACCCAACAGTGATGTGGTGAATGGCGTGATTGTAGCCCTCCATGGGCACACTAAACTCCACGGGTCAACAGTAGATTTACAGATTCACCCAAGCCACCATTGACTTAAACCTGCAAACAGTAAGACTGGGAGCTGCTCAAAATCATGTACCATTCTGCAGTTTTTGCTTGTGTCAGAAGGGATACTGTGCATGTAAGAAACGTCTTTCTGAAGAGGTCAATATTTAAGAATATTTGTAGTAAATCAGAAGTTTCAATACCATCTGACCTTTATAGTTAACGATGCCAAAAAGTACATCCTAAATACTATAAATGCATATTTATTAATGACGTGCTTTTCCTTTAACAGCAAACATTACCATTGTGATTGATGCTTCATTTTGAGTGGCTTCTCAGTAATGCAACATACTGTACTGGACATGAATGTAGCCAACTGTTGCATATTTTGTAGAACATCTACCGCAGTCTATTTTCCTAAAATGGCTTAAGTAGGTAATCCATTGCAACATCTTTTTAGGACTTTGTTCAAACGTACTACAAATAAATGACACCATAGACTATAATTAATCGTTTGTGCTGCACAATGTAGTGCTGCCGTAAGATGCAAGCACAGCTCCAAAATCCTCCATGTCGGCTCAGCCATGAGACGCACCGACGGCGTCAAATACCGAACACCATCAGCTTAGTTGACTGAATAACTATTAGACAAATGTGGTCTTGCCTGCATGATTTCCTTTTTTTTAATTGTTGTGTACAAATAACATTGTGAACTGTATTTTTTGTATCATTGAGATTGTGACTGTTGTTTTTATTATATTGTACATAAAAAGCACTTTATTTTAATTTTTTAAGATAAATGAATAAAATACATGTTTTGACACATGCATGCGAGTCTATTTTATGCTGTTATTTGCTTTAGTCCTGGAAGCTTGTATAGAAGGCATGTCTGAGGGCGAGAAAGTGAAAAGGGATAAATTATAGTTCTTTAGGACGACCTGACCAGGGATCTCATTTATAAAACAGTGCGTAGGATCCCCACTAAATGTTTGCGTGTGTTCAAAAGAGGAAATGCTCGTACGCCAAAACATATCCAGATATTTAAAACCTTGCCTACGAGCTATATCCCCAATCAACCAAGGCAGAAATTGATAAAATCATACAAGTGGATATCCCTAGATCCACTACTATTTCTGCTAAGCTCAGGTTTTGACAGGTGAACACGATTTGCTTAATTTATTTTGGACAGTTTAAACACAGAAGAATTGTGATAATGATCTCGACTAATTTGGTTGGCATTCATGTCTGCTGTTGAAAAGGGCAGGTGAGACCAGCATGAAGAGCTGTACAGAAAGCAAGCATTATTATTCTTGTTTCCCTTTGCAGGTGTGTTTCCCAAATCAAGCTGATCACATCAAATATTAGTGGACAAATATAAAACTGAAAGCAAATAAGGCCATAAAACATAAATGGGGTTTAATTATGTGTTGCTGCATAAAGAAATGATAGATGCACCTACTTACATCCAGACATCACTGACGGTCTGTCTATCCAATTTACAATATTTTGAGCCTCAGTTCTGCAGGAAACTCTGCTGAGACAGGACAGTGCACTGTGAATAAACCGCACCTTATTGATGTCCCAACACTCCTGCTGAGACAGGACAGTGCACTGTCAATAAACCGCACCTTATTGATGTCCCAACACTCCTGCTGAGACAGGACAGTGCACTGTGAATAAACCGCACCTTATTGATGTCCCAACACTCCTGCTGAGACAGAGATCAGTTGCCAGCAGGAACAATGTAACAGTCTTTCCTCACTGACTGCCCATGTGTGTGAAAGATCTGATGCTCTAGGATAGCAAGGAGGGGATACCCATAGCTGACTGTGCAGAGGACTCTCATCCAGCATCTTTCCTCAGAATGACTCGGGGTTGATAAAAACTAAAACATTCTCTTTTTCCTCACCCTTTCAGCCCATGTCTGTCCGTCTTTCTCTTTTTCCAAATCCAGCAAAATCTTGACATTTTCTCTCTCTTTCGATTGTCTGTGACAGATCCCATTTACTTCCAACGCCAGCTGTCATCGACCATTTGATGAAGAGCAAAGATGGTAATTTGCTATTCATTATTTACAAATCACTGCGCTGTGAAAAGCGCCTTTTGTTTTGCCCCAGCCTCAAAAAACAATTACAGTCGGCTTGCGTTTCTGCTGTGATTGCATTGCATATTTCATGGCAATGCTTCGTTGATGGTGAAATTGAAAAGCAGATTTACTTTTCACAGTCAATGAAAGGAGCTGGAAGGTCTTTTAAATCAGTCCAAACCCAACTTCCCAGGTCACACATGTCATCTCTCCACAACTGGTTATTCACATGGTAGTTCATTTCCTTTAACGGATGCTGATTGTAATTCATCTAGTAATAATTCAAAAACATCTCCAAATTAAAGAGGCTCAAAGTTGATTTCAGAGTATAAGACATAGATTTTGTGGACACACTAAAAGATTGATTGAGATGGTGAGTCAGAATCAGTTTTATTGGCCGGGTATGAGTACACATACCAGCAGTTTGACTCTGCATATATTTGCATATATTTATCTTATTATACACAGAAATACTGCAAAAACTAGGACAAAAAGGACATACATAAACATTTAGCTATTATGTGTATACCAGTGGGTGAAAGAAGATAAATGTATACAAAACTGTGTCTATACACTGTGTGTGTGTGTGTGTGTGTATATATAATATACTGTATATATACACACACACACACAGTTATGTATACATTAATACATAACGAGTGGACCTATACAGTATATGCATGTATACATCAGTCAGTGCACTATATTCAGTATTATGTCGGCTTAGATTTTTATTTGGCAGTGATATGTCACAAAAGACAATAAAATATTAAATATCTAGTGCCATTTAACGCATGTTAAATGTTCATCAGAGTGACGGCCTATGGGAAGAAACCGGTTATTTTGGCGTACCGTGCTCTGTAGCGCCCACCAGAAGGGAGAAGTTGTAACAGGTTGTGTCCGGGGTGTGAAGGGTCTGCGGTGATGTGACCAGTTCGGAATGGAGGGAAGGTTGCCGCTTGATTTTTCGCTGCAGTCCTGACTGTCCGTTGTCATCTCTTCCGGTCCTTTCTGGAGGCTGATCCAAGGCACACAGTGATGGATGTACAGATAACAGACTGGATTTTTGCAGTCTGTTTATTGTGTGACAAAAAGGTCCCAAACCCGAGACCAGTGTTATTGTATGTGCCTTGGCTAACAGACCCTAAAGAACTAAATCCTTATCCCTGCAGCAGTCTGGAGGAGGTTTAATCTTGGGGAAATGGATTTTTGACACTCTCAGAGACTTTTTGGTCAGCCCACGTGACAAAGAGGTAATTCTCTAGCGGTGGCCATCCAGAGACCCAAATATAACCATAGTGTTACACTGCTGGCTACTGACCTTGTAATTAGGGGGTAGCATGTCTGGGCCAGATCTTGTGTGCTGCGACTGAGCTCTGAGCCCTGTGTGTTTCACTAGACAAGACTACTCGCTAGACTACATCAGAACAAGACATCTAAGCTGTGGATAAATCCTGAGCCATCGTACAAACGTAATGTTCTTTTATGGGACTGGATAGCGTTCAGCATGTCCCATCAGACCTACAGACCTTTTCTGGTGTCTTTGACCCAACTATTTAATTCTCTTCTTTTTTAATTAAGTCAGATTTCACTTGAAGGTTATTTTGGATTTACACATTGACAGCTTCTATTTTACCTATATATCTGTATTGTACTATTACCTACACATAGTACACAGCTGACACTGACTGGATTTCTGAGGTTCAAATGTAAATAGGATTAAATTTTGCTGAGATTAAATGACTACACCCATCCTTGATGTGGGTAATTTATGGCCGTATTTAACATATGAAAAGCCAAACAGCTACAGTACATTGTTGTCCATCTTCTCCCCAATTTGTTCTTTGACACTGGGCTATTCAACATCTTAAATAGCATAGCAACAGCTCTGCTGCAACAATGCATTTTGGCGCAGTGCTCCCCTATCTCAATAAATTCAGCAGAGAAGGCATAAAGAGACGAGGCTTCTTGTATGAATTCAATTAGACGAGCTGACTCTCGTCTTTTCTTCGCATTCTGCATCTCTCATTACCACTGAGCTGCTGTCTTCGTCTGTTTTAAGAAAACTGGCCAGAATCCACAGTAAAGTCTGTTCGGCCTTATGCTTGAATTTAAGTGAGATCTCCCCAAAGCTGCAAGCAGAGTATCATGGATGATAGCGGATGAGGTTTGGATTTTCTCGAATTTAAGCATTTGCTGATTCTGCATTCGTTCTCTTATCACTATTCAACTCTTCAGCTACTTTCACTGCTATCTGAGATGGAAAAAAGCTTAACTTTTGACTTAAT
This sequence comes from Anarrhichthys ocellatus, assembly GCF_004355925.1. Classification (NCBI taxonomy): domain Eukaryota; kingdom Metazoa; phylum Chordata; class Actinopteri; order Perciformes; family Anarhichadidae; genus Anarrhichthys; species Anarrhichthys ocellatus. Next base: position 2,274,258 of record NW_022280038.1, read on the forward strand.
TATACGCCTTGTAATCTGAGAACTGAGGACACAAACTCAATGGATTTCAAAAAATAGAGACACAGCTTATTGGCTATAAATAGGCTGAGCTGTAGCTTACTGCACACTATGAAATATCAGCAATATGCACTTTGTGCTTGTGTTGGAGGACGACAGTCATAATACAAATGTTCTGCAATAGCAAAAAATGTGTGTGCTCGCTTAATTTCAATAGTATCAATAACACGTTAATAAAAAGCTTTTTTCCCACTTCAAAAGACCCTTTATATCTTGAATTGACACATAACAAACTGTAAGTTCTCTCGTACCTAGTTTAAGCAAATAATCAACATAATTCTGAAAAATTCAATGTTCACCGGTAAGAATACAGTATTAAAAATACCTTGATGTGTGCTTCCCCCTAGTGGTCAGAATGGCACTAGAGTATCATCCTGTCTGCTGGCACACTTGGTCTAATTACAGTAGATTTGCTGTTACACAACCCAGACAGAGCAGAGACAGAACTCAGATGTATCCTTTCCTGAACCGCATGATGCTATATCTTGTATTACTTATGGTAAATAGGACCTCTAATGAGAGCTATTCTTTACTACATAAATATTTTTTTATTTTGTGTTTTATCTTATTTAGCAAAATGGGAAAACAAACAGCATTTCGTTGCGCAACCCTATTGTACAATGACAAACGTACTTTGTAGAGAATAGTATTGAATGTGAGTATGTCCACTTGTTTGCCGACTGTCAAAAACTGCTGCCATCCTGACTCTAAGACTGGATGAATATCTCCTTGTGTACGACAACAATTATGCATATATTTGTCTACTTAGTATGTGCCCATAATGGCAACTCTACTATTTTTCTGGGACGCACACATCACAGACGCTGACAGCATTGGTGGTAGGAGGCCATGGGCAGTGATTTCTGTACGTGCAGCACATATACAACCAGTTTATCCTGTAAAGTCATCATATTCCTTACCGTCACAGAAAGGCTGCAAGAAAAAGTTGTTGCAAAATGATTATGCTCATTTCTTAATTTGCCTTGGCTTATTTGACTGACTACTTTAAATCTGCATTCATGAAGACAGATCACAATAAAACTTGAAGTGTCTTTAAGTTAATTGGCTCTTTTGTCAGATTGTTGAGACTCTTTGCGATTAAAGCCAATGACGATGCACCTATTTTAACAGAAACTGATGTGTAAATAAAGGGGAAAGTTCATCATTCAGTTATACTAGCAGGTTCAACATTAGTGAATTAGTAATAATGTTTTAATATTTTAACTTGTCCGTCCAGCAAATGCTATTTATAGATTGAATCGTTTAGTTATGTGCCTGGAAGGTTTAACTGCAGGTTTCAAGGGCCTGGGTTCAAATGTGTCCAACACAGCAATTATCCACCTTTGTTTGTTGAAATCTATAAAGTAGTGTAGTTTAATTTCTATCTGTAAAAAGACTGAATCAAAGCATGACGTCAAACTATCCAAATACCAGAATACACTAAGAAGTAGCAAGTAAGTTTATTTAGTGCCGATTCCTAATCCGCTCAGCCGTACTACGTTTCCGTGAGTTGAAAGTCGATGTGGTGCCATCAAAAAAAGATGCTACGAGATGTCGCCAACACAATTAAAAAGTAAACGCCAGCCCTTCAATGCCCCACAACAGTATTACAGATCATGTAACAATAATATTACACAAACTGTCTTCAACATTCAGAATAACTCAAGCAAGCATGAACTAAAAAGATACACTTTATTTGAAACCAGCAGGGGACATTTTTGTACAAAAATACACAACTGTTACGTAGGTGCTCGTGTCAAGAATTGTTCTTCTTTCTCCTGCTGCTGCTGCTGCTTACACCACTGATGCTTCTATGCATGCAGCACCAACGTGGGACAAGCGTTAACTTGCTCAGACAAAAGTAAATAGAAATCCAACAAGCGATGTCATTTGCCAAGGGGAAGAATGTAGGATCCTAGATTCTTGAGGCTAGATAAAAATGACCGTTCTTATAAATATCAGGGAGAATGCTAAACATGGGATGTTATTGAAGCACTGAGTTGAATTTGTCTCCCGACTTCATTCTGTACTCGGACTTGGTGGCTTCTTTTCTTCTTTCCCTCCTCCAGCCGACTTTTGCTGCTTCTGTTGCATTATCTCGGCATCCCTTGGGGAGAGAGGGACATTTAAAGAGAGAATAGACTTTGGTGGGACAGATTCTACTGTACAACACACTTTGTTTTGATGCTGCAAAAATCAAGTATTTCGTGAGCATCCCATTTCCTCATTGTCACGCAGAGCTGTGTTTACCTCTGCTTCCGAGCAGCAGCAGAGAGCCCATCGTCGCCCCTCTTCCCTCTACCACTGTCAGTACTTTTTTTGGCATTCTTCGCACGGGCGAGCTCACGTTGGTTTCCTCCTGTATGACAGACAACAGGGTGGAAGAAAAACAAATGAACAGAATAAATGCCATTTAAATGAGCAACTCATCGGGAATGTGAGCTACACCCTTAAAAAAACACCTCCATTACTCAACAGCAAAAATAACAAAAACAAATGTCACGCCTTTATAAAGACATCAAGTGTCTACAAAACATGATTTAAAGTGACACACAGTTTACATTGTACGACTGTATGATGGAAGGAATGAAAATGGTGCAAACCCCCCCCCCCCCCCCAAAAAAAAAAAAAAAGCAGCCGACGTGGCAGAGAGGCGCTGGAGAGCAGCTTCATGCCTGAACAACAGTACAGAGTGCAGCAAAGCCTCTTCCACCGTGTTACGGATCGACGAACCACTCTAATAATCAAAGACAAGCAACGAAGGCAGAGTCACGTATTTGTAAATACAAAATAAAAATAAAAAGATTCTGTCTGCTACGAGCCGCGTTGCTACACAGATATCCGTGTTACGTCTCTGGTAACTATTCATTGACAGTGGGCCGAGGCCCACACTAACAGCTGGCACATCGTTGTTGACAAACGTTCAACGCACATAATGTAACGTTCAGACACAGATATGTGACATTAACATGAGCCCATCTACTCCTTTACACCCTACAAAGAACGCACGTCCATCGGTGTGCGTGATTCATAAACCAAGGGTGACAACACTGGCATGAATTCCGTGAAATAAGTTACGTTCTTCTTCAGCAAATAGACGGAGCCCGGGTCGGCGGTGGCCATGGCTAATGCCCGGTAGAAAACAACGCGCACAGACTACATGCAACCCAACAAAGTACACGGAGGCCTTACAGTCAAAATATATGTGGATACCCACTGGTCATTTTAGTAACCGCCGCTTCTTTCGTCCAAATAGTTCAGCTCAGCCAAAGGGCAGTCGGTTCCCTTCTCGTCGCTCCAGTCGCTGTTTCGTTGCGCCTCTGAGGCTGCCGAGTATGCGCGAGACTTCCGTGCGAGAACCAGAACGTTACGTCTCTCTCCCAGATTGCACGGCGCATGCGCGAGGCAATCGTAAATTTAATACTACGAAAGCGATTGCGGCACAATAATAAAGACTAAATCATTAAAATCCTTTATAAGAGTAGGAATAGCACAATCAGTATACAACTTTTTAGATGGAAAGGCATGTGTTTAAAAAATGAATTAAGTATACCGTGATGTAATATTAATAAGTTATTTTACACAAATAAATACATAATGATTGATACATTTTACATACTGTCAAATCTGCTCAAAGACTACTTTTATGCAGCGGAGAAAGGTTATGGCTGTAACTGCGGTCATAATTACAATTTCATAATTGATTTCTTAGTTTGTTTAGCATCTGTAGTTTATTTTGTAGTGTTCTATGGCTCCAGCAATCACACAAAGAAGGTTTGTCAAACTGTTATCTAGCCTACTGAATCCGAGGCTTTGATTGAAGGACATGAAGCCTGGCACTGTCGTGGAGTGGCTTTTCATCTCCTCCTCCGTCATCCTGGGTGGGAGACACGTATAGAGAGACGCATGGAGGCCTACATGCCTTGTATCGTGTAAAACAGTATTCCGATTCATTTGATTCGCGTTCAATTTGTTGCATTTAGTGTACATAGATGCCCATGGGTGTCTCTTCTGTTACTGACAAACATTTGGCAAAATTTACTTTTGCAGATACTAAATCTGCATTTACATTTGTAATGCAGATTCAATAAACTCCATTCAATGAGACATCCACTTAAATCACAATTCACAGCTATCTTCTTAAAAACTTACTGCAAAAGGGCCAGCAGGTGGCAGACCAAGCCAAAGTAAATTTAGAAATGAAGGCACTCAAGCTGCCATCTCCGTTGGCATTCTTCACACAGAAGCTATAGGACTACCAATCATTTCAAAAGTATGTCATAATGAAAGTATAAAATACTAGAATAGATAGATTACATGCAAAATAACTGATGATCAGCGCAATCAAGTGTGTTTCATTGTTGTATATTACACCAGACGAAACTCACACCGGTAGAAACCAGAGTAACTGATTTTCTTACTGTTAAATACAAAATGCTTAGACAATTAACATAAATGTTTACAAAAATGTGTTCAAAGCACCACAGTATAATTCCAGTGATAATATTGAAGTATTGCCTTGCCCTGGGTTATTGTGTGAAATGGAATGTTGTTAATTGTTTTATTTCGGTTCTACAATAAGAACCGCATGATGTTTTCCTTGCAGTTTTGGTACAGTGATTTTATGGACCGTCTGGCAATTAAATCTGCTCGATGACTGACTCATGTCTGAAATACTACCCAGACACTGAAACTATGAATAGAAGACAACCTCCTGTGTGCCTACTGCACTAGGCCATGCCACAGTCAAACAACTGCATCAGGAGTATTTTCCAAGTCACCACATCTGTTTCATCTGGAGGGAAACTTCTGATTGTCTGCAGCTCCATTTGGTTAAATGACATGAAACAAGATATTTCTCTAATCAACAAAAACATTTAAAAAAATTGTATGATTTAGAGAAGTACTGGAAACATAAGTTCACGGTTGTCGAGATGATAGCAACTATACAGCAATAGAAATCCTAAAACGTGTTCATAGTGGTGGAAGTGAGCCGTAGGAGGAGAATGAAGACAGGGCTGTGTTTCTTTGCTGAAAGAAAAATACTGTATTTTAAGGACATAATTACTGTTTGAATACAATGAGCCATCAAACTACTGCTGTGATTGTCTAGCCAACAGTCTATTTGGGTTAAGAAAAAGGTCTTCTTTGAGTTTAATGATATGCTATAACATTCTTCTGGTCGGCAGCGCTCTGGATATTATTTATTTAAGGATGTTCAGCTAAAAACTTACTTTAAAAGTAAAAATAAAAGTAGAGCCCAGAAACTTTCTGTCATGTTTCTTATCAAAGAGGTCAAAACCATGTATCCTCAAACATAATGAGCAACCAATTATGAATGTCCTTTTGACAGGTGGTCACACATCACTGACAGGAATGCACTATAAACACTGAGCAGAAATGTTTATGTCTGTGCTACGTTCACTGTAGGCTACAAGTGCAGCATATTTTGCAAAACAATTGACCTGACAAAGAGACTGCAGCTCAAACGTCGCTAGCGTTGCTGAAAACATTACCTGCTTTCAATAATTCAACAAATCATGTTCCTTTTTTTTTTTTTTACATTTTTAAGAATTATTCACCAGATATCTAGTTTTTATGAAATATCTTGATGACCCATCCAACAGCTACTTTGTAATGACATATTATGACCATGGACATCTGTGGCATAATCCTTTCCTGATTGCTCTGACTTGTCAGGACATTAATGATTTCCATTACCCATAAACAGTACATTTTATATTCTTGCATACGATTTTATATGGTTTGTTTGACACATTTTCTCTAAGGATTGTAAACAGAACATTACCAAGGATCTATTTCTGTGAAATAGACTCATATTACTCTATTACTAGTTTCAGTCTCTCACAAGGGCTCAGCTATTCCTGACTGCCTTGTGTTTTAGAAATAGAGTGAGAAAGTGAGAACTTTGGTAAAAAGAGGATTGAGGAATGGCTTTCTCATGGCACTTGCGTGCTGGAGCATGACGAATTTAACAGTGTGTAGAACAGCATGTCGAACACTGTGGTCAGTTTATTGGGCTGCTGGCGACACGGCACAGCCCAGGATGTCTGCCTTTGACTTGTTTTCCCCACAGCTGCTTTCAGTGACAGCATCCTGCTTAAAGCTAACTATTTTTGTCTCCATACGCAATTATCGCCACCTGGTCATTTTGACAATGTTGACTGCTTCTGCATTTACAAAGCCTCCGAATGTTAATGCGGCCCTTGTGTGAGCTGCAGCTGCAGCTGCAGTTGTGTCTGAAATTGAATCAAATGGAGATGATGGGGAGGAAAAACTATGTGTTTCATTAATTTCATACTAAATTTAACAGGGAGATTTCATATTAACAGTAAGAGTCTTTGCCCTCTCATTACCTCCAGCACTTTTCTACACTGACTACTTAGTGGCAGACATTCACACGATCACATGGAAGTAAACTGTTCAGTTTGGGCCGACAACATGTGCGTGCATGTTTGACTTTTAAATATGAGGGATAATTATGTCAAGATTCAAAAGCAAGGGGATTTGTTGTTTTAACTGTTATTGTGTTTGGACGGATTTTCTTTTTCAATCCAAACAGGAGATAGATGAAATAGTGGAGTTGTTGAGTGCTTATGATGCGATGACAAGACAACCCTCATTTAATTTCTCCTCCAATATGTGATTGCACCGTCTTCATGAATAGGCTGCACTGTTTGGAGCGGTCTTTGCTGATCATGAAGTGGTTGAGGCACTGATGTGTGGCAGTATAGTGTGACAAGCTGGACGTATGGTGCATTCCTCTCTGTCTCATTTCACCGCTGTCATCCATCACGCTGCCAGAGTCCTGCCTGCTGTCATGAATGATTGATGGGACTTGCGGATCCCGTCTTCTGCATCGCCTTAATGTCCCTTGTGTCCTGATTGTTGGAGCTAATTTTGACATTTGCCCGTGAAATTATTATGCTGTCTGTTTGTTGTTTTGCAAACTACTGTACATTCATTTTTCTTCTCCACTGAAAACCTCTCTTTTCTGACTGTTGTAACTGTAAATGTTTTCAAAGGAGCTGTATTCGTTCTTTACATACATTATTATTTACTGCATTTGCAAAGTAATGTGTTACCTTCCAAAATGTTAAAGCTTTTCACTTCTCAATATTTAGATATATTTAACCATATGAGCATTTAACATGTTCAAAATGAACATTGTCCTGAAAATGTCGATACAAGATGCAATGTACGTAGGTGGTATTACCTTTATATACCTTTAAATATTTCTGTATTCTGTATTGCAAAATACTGTTGAATGTAGTTGAATGGTTAAACAAACCAAGTCTACAGCCATGCTAGCAGTGAGTAGTGAGTCTATAGTTCACAACAGTGCTTTGAGCTAAATACTATCATCAGCAGGTTAAAACTCTCAAAATGACGATGGCTACATGCTGATTTTTAACAGGTATGATGTTGACCATGATCACCATTTTAGTTTAGCGTGTTAGCATGCTGACATTTGCTGGTGGAAATGTCACAAGTTTTGCAGGAATTTGGCCATAAACCAAAGTATGAAACAAAATAAAATGTTGTCCTGATGATGGCAGTAGATTAACATCTGTATCAGTTAAATATAAGAATCATAAGCAAGATAAGAATTAAAAAATGAACATAATCTGAGTTCAAGCAATGCAAAGAGGTTTTCAAATTCGCTGTTTCTTTAGGCCGGTAAAAATGTAAGCAGCTCTCATGGGTATCATCCTCTATATTGTGCAATGCAGGGATTTATTTCAACTGGCCTTTGTTTTCCTCTGCAATGAACATAAAGCTTTTGACAAAAAAACACAGTTTACATTGTGAAAAAGAACATGAAAGTGGGTTAATGTGTTACTTTGTTGTTGTTGAAATGGGGCATGTTTGCATAGAGATTGTCTGATGTATAGGCGCACAGTCTGAGGGGATGGAGTTATTGATTACAAAGAATAATGTCTACAACCTTCAGTTGATCATGTGATCCACTTTTAGCTTTTTAGGCTTTTAGTTAACTCAAGACATAGTCCTTTCCTTTTCTTCTCTTTATGGCTAAGACATGTAGGAAACATCACTGTTAATAATATAAAAATATCCATGTGAACAATATAAGGTAATTGAGTCAGAAACACAAAGAAGCTTTAATTCATCTGTTTCTTGCACTGACTAAAGAGGGAGGTGGAGGAGGGAGGTTTAGGAGCCAGACAAAATGACCTTCCATTCGTCTATAGAATCGTCACTCCCTCTCTCGCCTTATATACTTGAAGCCATTTCAGTAGACCCATTGTTTCCCCTTTTATCTGAGGTCTACCGGCCTGGGACAAAAGAAGACACGTGAGCGTCAAGGTAATTTATCCTGGAGTGCAGATGTTGCACTGGCTGACCCTGTGCTGTGGAAACACTGAAGCACAAGCCAGCAGGTTTGGAAATCAGGCTGGGTTAAATTTCACTGACAGAACTATGGATCTAACTTGCTGAAAGCACAGAGAAAATTTCACTCATACAATGCCTATGACAGGAGCTGTGACACCAAGTGAACATTGTGAGATTAGCAGGAAAAGAGGAACAAATTCAATTTGATCCGCTGATTCACAAATCAGTTTTCCCTCATGTAAACGGCAGATTTTACACCGCTACGTTGCAGTGTGCAGCTAAACGTGACAGCCTGTCCTTTAGATACAACTTAATTGAATGTTCTTTCACTTGGCGCGGAACAATAGCAGTCATCCAAGGGAGAAAAATGATGGCTTTATTTCTCTAAATTTACACCAGATGTACATTCTGTCGTCTTCCGTGTGTGTCTTGTGTTTGTATCCTAGTTTAAGTAAATGCATCAAATGACTGAGTGGCCCAAATCAACTGTAAACACAACAGGCTGCTGTTAAAAAGTCCTCGACTTTGATTCTTTGACTAAAGAGAACAAAGCATGCAGACGAATCCATAATGCCGTTTTATGGATTTTCATTGCCCATGTTGTTAAAATGGACTTAAGCCCAAACTGGTCTCATTACGATAATGAAATGAAATCATGACTTTGTCCAGATGATGTGTTTTCAAATGGTTGCCAAGGTAACACAGCCATTTCTCTGTTAATGCACGATGTCCAGGATTATAGGGATGACTAGATAACAGTGGCTGGTGTGGATCGTACCAAGTGCCTCTGACAAGGTTGCCTGGTTCAACATCAAATTGATTTGGGAATTGGGATAAATCTAGACACAAACATCCTCAACTGTCAGAATAAGACCATGTCTGCTTTTATGTATTTGTGCTAACATATTTCCTTAATTTTCTGCTTAAAATGTCTCTGTGGTTATCTCCATCTCTTCGTCCTCCTGCTGTGCATGAGCTCATCACCGTCTCCTGGCTGACTCGTCTTGGTTGGTTCCAGCGACCAACGATCTCACTAACGGCTCCCACTCTGCATGTAAAGTACGGAGAATTATTCCATCTGAAATCTAGAGGACGACCAGTGACGACTCACTGAAAATACTCTGTATGCAGGAGATGCCCCTGATTCCACTGAGCTCATCGGTGCGTCTCCCACAACACATTGTTATGGCTGACACCGTGTTTAGTACACAATGTGCAACACATACTAGGAGGACGTGATGTGACAGAAAGTTACTTTCAAGAAGACGCAACAAAATGTGTTGTTCAATGCATTACATGTTGCTACATGTGCAGCTTAAATTAAGGTAAAACGAGTTTTTAGCGCCGCTAGCAGTTAGGCTTTCATGAAGGGAAATACTACTTGTTAAGTCCACCACTTTGGTTTAACTGAAATATCTCAACAAGTGTTGGATTCATTGGCATTTTGTAAAGACATTCATGGTGCACAGATGATAGACCTCTATTATTGTGGCGTTCCCCTGACTTTCCCTCTAGGGCCACCATGAGGTTGACATTTGTGGTTGAATAAAATGGCTCGAAATTATCGGATGGATTGCTGTGACATCAGGTGAATCAGGTCACAATCCTTTGGTCAGGTTTATGACCAAAAACCTGAAAAACAAACACTACATTCTCATCAGCCTCAGCTGTTCCTCCTGTTTACTGCTACTTACAAATAGTTCAGATGTATTGAAGAAGGGTTGTATGAGGTACTAATCCATAGTCAGTGTATTACCTGCAGTAGATGACAGTCGTCAAGCCTGCAGTTTGGAGAAATAGACAGGAGGACGGCACAGGGGCAAGGCAATATCAACGCATTTTAGCCACCTAAAAGATAGGCCCGTCTAAAAAACATCTATATCACTTTATGTCGACGCTGTATTTAGTTAGTGTTAGCATGCTAACACGTTAACGTAAGATGGTGAACATTGTAAACATAGCTGCTAACCATCAGCATGTTATCACTGTGAGCATGTTAACATGCTGACTTTAGCATTTAGCTCACCACTGTGCTTTAAGGCCAGTGACATTTTCAATATGCAAGTAAAAAGTCTGCCATCATGGAGAGGGACAAGACACAGCGATTGTTTGAATATGTGGATAATGCATATTCTCCACACAATGCATTTAAACAAGGAAAGCGACAGAAGTAGTTTAGTAAAGAAGAAAAAGCGCTTAAGAGACAAGTTCAAACCCTGCTTACTTTTTCCCCTCCACACATCTGGTCAATCGCTGTGTAAAAGTGAAATTGTTGGACGCAATATGATCGTGATTATGATTTTGAATATCAATATTTAAACAAAGACTTGTATATAAGTTCATAAATGCCTTTGTCTCCATGTATAAAGGAAAATGTGATTAATGTGAAGGAAATCATTCAGACAAGAAAGGCAAAGTTTCTACTTTTCCTCTTTGTGCAAAATATAAATACTAATGTTCAGCATGAACTTACCAGTGTTCCCAAAAGAACGAGACTATATGTAGCATCCCATACGTGGGAGTCTCCTCCATGGCAACTTGCCTTCACCAGGCCTCAATTAGCTGAGTGGCAGGACACATGGGAGCCCTTACCCATCTCGAGAGAGAGGGCTCCTGAGACCAGAGCAGCAGAGGGAAACAGAGGGAAGTGAGCGCAGCAGACTGGTTCTGTGCAGTCAAGCCCATTATGGTTGGTCTGAGGAGTAACAAATACACACAGTGCCTTTTCCCTGAGTGGACATGTGGAGACAAATATTATGAAGGGTGGAATTAGATGTCGCTTTCTCCTTAACTCTTGATCCTGCTCCCAGGGCTCTTCGGCTATAAGTGTGTAATGTCTATAATGATGAATACTTAACACAGTCTGTGTTGTGTGGGGGTTCATTATTTCATCGTTTGAATTCTACAATGCCGATGTTAGACATGACAAAGCTATTAGCATTTTAAAGATACCCACAGTACATTTTGGTGTGAAAGGTTGAATGATATAAAACTGCACATAGTATCTAATTTGACTTTGAACTATAATCTTCAAACTATGCACATAACCCTGCCATATTTTCACCTTTGAGTTGATACTGTATGGTGAACTCAAAGCTCTGTTTTGGTGAAAAATATCTGACTCTTTAGCTGCTTAATGCTCCTCTTTGTTCACAAGCTAGTTGCTAACGCGGTAACTCTATTGTTTGGTTCTGAGGAAGTGTACAGGTAATGTTTTTAAAGCTTTTTGACTGAAAATGGAAAACTGGAAACAAATTTGACGAGAATAAACCAAAATAGTAAAATTGTGGACCATCAAACCAAAACAATGAGCTGAACCATTCCCTTCAGCTCTGTAGAGCTGAAGGGAATGGCAGAGTCCTGTGATAATAATCTGGTTTGTCACTACCATCAATCGTTAATACAAGAATATGGATTACTGCAGCTTTAATTTAGCTATTTTGTATTTCTGGCCGCTTTCCAAAGCTCATATCATTATACTTTAGGTTTTGTAACTTTCTAGGAATCTACCGTTTTTTTAATTATGCATGAAACATGCAAGTTAATCTATTTAATAGAATTGTGTCAAAACGTGTCTTTTTAAGCTGATATCCAGAGGTTACCATTCACTGTCTGCAGCTGAACTGATGCCAATATGAAATTGTAACTCAGATCCAAAACAAGTTGACCGCTCATTTGTGTCCCAGACTGACAGGAAGAAGAGCTTGTCCTTGGGCATGATTAATGTGCTCACCATCCAGCCTCAGAAATCCAGCAAACCCCTTCAGCTGACAGTCACCCGCTGTCGTAATCATGTTGTGCTGCATGGTGTCCTTTGTGCTTTGTGGCACAATAGCTAGTTCATCATCAGCTGGATCTGAACTTTCACAAGCATACACAACATGTGTCTTACATTGTTCAATAAGCAATAATCCATGACCAAAATGACCTAAATAAGATATATTTGTGAGATATGAGGCTGATATTTCCTTTTCTTCCTCCGTCTTGTTCCTTTTTTGAACATTCAGTCTCTCTCTCTCTCTCTCTCTCTCTCTCTCTCTCTCTCTCTCTCTCT
>NW_022280038.1:2286754-2298807 GCF_004355925.1 Anarrhichthys ocellatus
CTCTCTCTCTCTCTCTCTCTCTCTCTCTCTCTCTCTCTCTCTCTCTCACACACACACTCCTCTAAGTGTCATCCAGCTGTGGCAATACGAAGGCACCTGCCCTGAATAAGATGACGTCTGTGGCCCGAGTGACTCATCGAGACCCTAAAGAGCTACGGGGAAACGAGTGGGCTGAATGACTGTAGCCTTCCACCCCCCCCCCCCCCCCCCCCCCCCCCCAACCCTCTCCCCCCATGAAGCTCAGGATGAAACAGCTCCAATCATCCAGCTGAACAACATTCACAGAGGGGGTAGGATACTAAACTCTTGAGTTAAGACACTGTGCAACTCTTTTGTATGTCTCTAGTCCTTTGACTTTCAAGTGTGATTACCTGGTCACAGTGCATAATACAGCTCTTGACAAGGCGAGGACTTTAATCAAGCTTCAAAGGAAGTAGCATCATGTGGTGAATACACGCACACACTCAAAGAACACACTGCTCTGTTTTTTTCTAGTTCTTACAAACACAGAGATGTGTGAGTCAGCCAGAAGGCTTTGCTCAGAGGTTTTAATTGTGGCTCAAATTTTGCCTGATCCAAGATCGAACCAGTTCATTATTCATTTGAGACAATAAATTCCCCAAAATGATATTGTAGATGTATAATACAGTTACAGCCTACATCGTACTTGGATTTTAGAAGGCATTAGATTGTTGTTGAGTGTAAACGTCTGGTCCCTACATTATCCTGCTCCTTCAAAAACAGACTGTGAACGTACCTTGATGTCACTCATTGGTTTGTGAACTGCCGCTTTGAAGCCTCGGGTTCAGCAGTTTGTCCGACACCATCTTGGTTATTGGTTGTTGCCATCTTGTTTTTTGGCAACCAGAAGTGACACAAGAGGGTGGAGCTAAGGATAACCTAACAACAAAAGGTTACAATTAACTTTTACACTGTGAAAGGGTGAAAGTCGTAAGACGAAAACTCAGACAACTTCCAGACCAGACAACATGTCAATCAGAAGTTAGCCACTCCCTAAAGCATGCCCTGCTTTATGGTCTATTTTATTGCTAATGAGACCACAATGTACAAAATTAACATCATGCTGTATTGAAGAAGACTTGAAACTAGCGATTGAGACCATAAACTTACAATGTTTACTGAGGTAATACATCAAGTAAGAAGTAGAGTCTTTTTCTCATAGACCTCTATACAATCATGGAAGTTTAAGGCGCTTCCTCATTGGCTTCACTCTTCAGTCCCGGAGGTTGGCGCCTGGCCAAAACATGGTTTCATAGACAGCCCCTTCCTGGTCCCTTGATATATATGCTTCAGTAGCCTGGTGTCTGACTTTCATTGGATCGCTCTGTCACTGTGCCCCTGTGGTTGTGGGAAATCAGCTCCTGCTCACAATTACCTAATCTTGCTCCATTGGCAGGCGCCATTCATTGTTGTCTATTGTATATGTGGTGGCAGAGAGCTGGTTAAGCCAAACCACACTGATATTTGAACCAGAAATTGTGCAATTATGTCAATTATGCTGTAAAGACACAGACATCAACCTTCCAGCTACTTTTGAGATTTTGCTGTCAGCTAAGTGCGGTTGGTATTCACTGCTTGAGTGTTTGCACAAAACAGTTTGAAGACAGAAAGAAAACAAAAACAGGCGATATAGATGGGGAAATATCTGTTTCATGATAATTGTTCAAACCCAAACCTTGATGCCGACAACTCTCTGAATACTTAAAAGTGTTGACTACGTGGAGGCACAAAGGCTCTGCAGATCACTGATGTTGTGAGGATGTTTTCCAACACAGAGCACTTTTTGTTTGACTGCTGTCTCTTTTCATGCGTGGAATGATCAGTCACACCTGTACAGTCACAATAAAAGCGGTGGCTGTAAAGATCCTGTGAGCTCAATAAACACACCAAACACCTGGGTCTGCTTAGCAACGAGTGTATATATGCATGTGTGATGGCTCAGACACACACACACACGCACACACACACACACACACACACAGCGGAAATGACGAGCTGAATCCAAACTCTGATTATGTTTCTTTGTGGGAAAGTTTGCACCCACCTTCACTTTGAAGACAGTGAAAATAAATGTGCAAATCTCAGATGTGAGCATAATCCACGTACTTTGCTGAGTAAACCTGTAGCCTTTTTCCTTGGACCCAAGTTAAAGAAAACATGACATGGATTTTGTTATGCTTAACAGAGCAAAAGATAAGGTCTCATGCCGTCTCATCACATTCCTTAAAGGAGTAGTTTGACGTTTTGGGAAATAGGCTTATTCTCTTTCCTGGCTAGGATTAGATGAGAGGATTAATACCCCTCTCTGTACGCTACTCATGATGCTGTAGCAAACAGCCAGTTAGTAGCCTGGAACATAACCCCCGGTAAAACAAGACATTGTTGTTTTTTTACACTTCGGTTCTTGTACACATTAAGCAAACAAGATCTAATGTGAAAATTTGCAGTGTTGGGGGTAACGCGGGGTAACAACAAGATTACTTTTTGTTGTAACGAGAAACGTTTGCAATTCAAGTAGTCAGTTATTTACTTATGTTTTGAAATAAGTAATCGGTTACAAGAGTATCGCAGTGAAATGAAAACTGTGCCTGGGGGATAAGCGTATCTCACTCCTGCCTGCAGAGTTAGAGATGCCGTAGACCTGTGGTTCTCAAACTGGGGTCCAGGGACCACCAGGGGTCCTTGAAGGGGTTCCATGCTGTCCTCAGCAAAACGTGAATCATTTTCAAAATAATTCCATCCATAGGTAACACAATGACAAAATCAATGGCTACTTTGGTCATCGATTTCATACACTTTCTGTGATAAACGTCTAAAATGACAAACTTCAATCAGATGGGAAGCCCTGCGACAAAACTTATCAAATGGGGGTCTTGTTTTTGCCAGTGTAGGGGTACTTGATATGAAAAAGTACGGAAGGTTACAATATAACCAACATGTGCAAAGAAGGAGTTTTCATTTTTGGTGACGCAAAAGTAGCCTATTCTAACAAGTTACTTTTCTTAGTAGGAAAGACTCAACAATTTACATTTAGAAGAAGCATTCCCTAACACTGATAGGTAGTGACGTTTAGAGGTGCAGATCGTTGGATTTTAGAGCCAGGCTAGCTGCTTCCCCGTTTCCAGTCTTTGTGCTGAGCTAAGCTAACTTGCTCCAGCTTCATATTTACTGTACAGTATGAGTTTTCTCATCTCTCATGTATTTTCCGTGTTGGTTCTGTGGGGCCCTGACTACTTACAACAGCCTTTAGTCAGACATGGAGAGGTCTTGTTGCCATTCTACTGCCAACATGCCTTGAAAGTAACACACTGCATTGAAATTCCTCCACCTCTGAATCACAGATGAGTGTGGCTTTATGCAACAATGTTAGGACTCCTAACTGATTTTAACTATGAGGCTTTATCCAACACAGTTATAAGTTACCTTCTTTTTCCTGTTCAGGTAATTAAAAGAAAACAAAGAAATGTTGATTATAGTTTTTTTTATTTTCTTTTATATCTTAAACCAACATTTAACTTTGGGTTTCACTTTTGAGGGCACATTCCTGTGCATGGGGTCATGAAGTTTCAACCAACGGTAATCTCTCGTCTCATGACCAGAAGCTACTGACCAATTCATGAAAACATCGAAAAAAGACTTTAAGATAATCCTTTAAAATACAACAAGACTGTTTAACCAAATACTCAGTGGTATAGTTGATGAGTTTCAACAAACTAAACTCACCATTACATTTCAGTTATCAACCACAGCTGATAAATTGGGTGTTAGGGAAAGAGAGCTTTTGTTTTTGCAAATATTTGAATGACATCTTCACATCTTAGAACCTTAGAGCATTGGACAACACCTGTGCCATAATGTTTTCCTTTATTAGGTTGGAAATTCATTTTTGTTCATCTAAAGTTTAGTGCACATGGATTAAAAATAACCTAATTTAAATTATATAACTGGTTTTAAATACAGTGGAGGAATAAGCTTGTCCTTCTTTAGAAAATGATGAATAAAATGTGGTGTAAGATACAACGGACATAAAGATTTATGAAACATTTGATAACGTGTGTCAGCTTACACATTTATTTGACTTTTGAAGTATCAGAGTAGACAATTTGAGATATATATATATATATATATATATATATATATATATATATATATATAGCATCTATAGTTCTCTCACAGTGCGTCCTTTTAACTTTTTGCTATATGTAAAAGGAGGTCATTAAAAAAACAGAAATACTTATTAGGATTTAATCTTCTCTGAATGCTGAAGGTCAGTACAATAAAAATCAATTATTAACTTAAATATTCTGATGAAGCAGCTGCAAAAACAGAAAATCTAAAATTTCGGCCGGTGAAAGTTTGACACCAGGCAAAGCGTTAGCGTCTCACAGAAAAGGCGTTGGTGTGTCTAACCCGATACCTTTCCCAAATTCGTAAGCACTTTCTCACTCTGCCTGATACACCATCTCTGCCAGCTGAAATAACAATGTGTGAGTGTGTGTTTGTGTGTGTGTGTGTGTGTGTGTGTGTGTGTGTGTGTGTGTGCGTGCATGTGCACAATGCACGCTGGAATATAAATGAGCACGCTGCACACTCACTTAAAGCCTCAGTCTTTGAGTCATTTGCATTGTCTTTGTGGAAATCTTCACAGTGAAATGTGCAGTGATGCACACTGCAGTCATCATGTGCATGCTTTTTGTGTGTGTCATTGAATGCATATGAAAAACATATGTCATATGTGTTTACATATACAGTATATGTGTGTTTGTGGGGACAACAAAATTCAATCGATGAACATTTCAAGTAGAAAAAGGTGACTTCCTCTCAATGACCCAGAAACGGATCTATAGATATAGAAGACTTTAAAGATGGAATCTGTGATGTCTTCAATTAGTGCACTATTCTTGTGCATTTAGTGGAAAGTTATGGAAACAGCACATTTACTGTGCGTTCTCCACAGTCTACTAACTAGAAACGCTGATTAAGAGTCTCACCTGTCTGGTTGTGAATGCCAATGCCTTATAACTTTATCATTTAAATTTAGTATGTTATACTTTGGCCAACTAACATTTAGACGTTGCAAAATTTGGTGATGCTATAATCACATCCTCCATATAATGGCTTTACAATTGCTACAAACTGCAGCTTTTTTTATCCCATTTTGTTCATGAAGTACACTGAAGTAGCTAAAACTCAATGCTCTTGGAATTAACTCTTTCTTTCTCTTTTGGATGCTGAGTAATAGTTAAGGGGTTCTATATTCACACTACTGCATTTATGATGGCTCTGCAAAACTAATACATAATGTCTTCACATACATAACCTAATGCAGACAAAAAAGTCCTGTTCTCCTTCTCCCACTCACAACAGAGCCATATGTAGACATGCATGTACATATCATGTTTCATAGACCGTTATGTTCTCCTCATGAGGCTTTGATGTAATCTGTATATTTCACACTCATGTTATCAGACGCTTACAGTTTTCTTAGCTCACACCGCTCTGCACTAAAGAAGAAGAAACATGAGGGACAATAATACAATGTGAACAAGCTGCCTCTTACCAGTTGCAGGCGTCCTGGGAGTCACTGACCTCAGGTGTGAAACGTCACTCCCAGGGGAACGGTGTCCATTAGCAGTTTCCCATGCAGCAGATGGCAAGCCATAGAGACAATGAGTGGATGAGACAGACGAGCCAGGTAAAGAAGAGGGAGGGGCTGACACGGGTTAATCTTGCACTGCTTGGCTGTTGGAGGAGCGACTTCAAACCTACATGCATCAGTGCGGGGAAGGACTGCTGTTTTAAGTACTATTACACAGTATGCGGTCTCTTCTGAAGCTGAATTTTCATATATTTATTATAACACACGGTTTATTGGATATACAGAATTACATGGTGGTTAGAAGATTCAGGTTTTTTTCAAATCTCAGATTGATAGAAGTGCATGATGTAAAGATTCAGCACCACCTGTTCTCTGTTGACCTCCAGTAACCCCTCCCCCTCCTGTTATGTACTTTCATTCAGAGAGTAGCTTAGCAATTTAACTAAATAGGCTTACATGTCAGACTCATCTGCTTCGCCAACCTCCACCTTCACCTGTGCGCTTTCTCGCAGTTATGCAAACACTTAAGTTCTTTAGGTTTTGTCGTCATTCAGCTTGGTCATGTTTGCTGAGCTGTGTGAGACACATGAATTCAACACGAGGCTTTTCTTAACAGATAACAGATCTACCCAGCAGTGGATTTGGTATCAGTTTGAGGCGCTCCTGTTTCTGTTGGTTCCAACAACCAACAAGAGAAATTAAAAGTTGGACAGACTGTCAAAAATTACGATAACTAAGCCCATTAACCCCTCAGGATAAGCATCTTTTGTGTCAAGGATTATTCGCAAACTGACCCACATTGTGAATGTAGCTTTTGTTTTTGTTTTTCCTTTTTTCTTTATTCTTTTAGCTCCTCACATGGTTCACCACACACTTTAGGATTTGATTCAAAAACTAAAAACGACAGGTATTTGCAGTAATGATATACCCATTTAAATATTTACATTGTTTAAATATGATTTAATTATTTATCTAACTGTTGAACATGGCTGCTCCCATAAGCCCACAGTAAAATCAGTGCATATAAATTAGTACATTTTATTCATTGCTTTTCTGACTGAGTGTCTTACGACAAGGATGCTTGGACATCATCAGTTTGTACAACACTCTACATGCAGAATGTAAAATTAACTTTGACCTTTTACATTTGGTTATCACTATTATATATCACTGAATGAGATTTCTAACACTATTAATACTGAGTTTTAACAGAGTCTGTCTTTTCCCTGGAAGCCAGCATTTGATAAGGTTTACAGGCAGTGTGGCCTATGGCAGTAAATGTACTTTTACAGAGCAACTGAGACACAACACATATACTGTACATGAAAGGTCAACTGAGGAGCTGGACACCCTTAAAGGTACCAAAAAACTTCTCCAACACACTCTTTTCAGTTTAGTTAATATAAAGATTGTCATACAATCATAGTCACTTTTACACTGTTTTAGTACATGCTGTATTGTCTGGAAATAAGAGAGAAAACTAATTATGAATTTGGTGGATGTCTTGGCATAGCACACATAATAAGCTATACTGTCTCTACCAAAACTATATAATTTATTTTTACTACTTCAGGATGAATGCATTTACTGA
Organism: Anarrhichthys ocellatus; assembly: GCF_004355925.1. Taxonomy (NCBI): domain Eukaryota; kingdom Metazoa; phylum Chordata; class Actinopteri; order Perciformes; family Anarhichadidae; genus Anarrhichthys; species Anarrhichthys ocellatus. The sequence continues at coordinate 2,293,966 of NW_022280038.1, forward strand.
TTGTGGATCCACAGCAGTGGTGTGAGTGTAGTTCTGATGGGCCCCAATACACACTATTATGACCGGCCCTGGTGCACGCTAGTTATGAAGCATACACACATACCTCATAGTATCCGCTCGTCAAGTGATCAAATACAGACTTGACATTGGACAATATCAATATATATATTATCCAGCAATCATCAAAATACCAAAGAAGATAAGAAATTATTAATTTAATTTAATTGTTTTTAGAATTTATTTAGTTTTTATAATAATATGATGAGATGGGTTGATAAATATTCCGTCATACTGAGAGAGGGTAAGTGTGTTACACTTGGATAAGATATAAACAATCTCACTAACAGGCCACATTTGTTGGCTGGCAAAGCTAACAAAGCCTTGTCTTGTTTCATTAATAAATCATTATCCAATTAAATGTTGGCCTATCATTAAACACACACTCTGGCACATTCATTATAGTTGGCACTACACTGCTAGAGATGTTGATCGGCTTGTTTGGTCGTTCCTAACATAGTTGATAGTCATTACATAACAGAGCCTGCACAATGTGGTGACTCAATTCTCTCCATGGTTTACATGCATCGTATCACATCATTTCCCAGGTTTTGGAGATACCTAAGGAGATACCTAACAAATGTAAGTTCAATATTTACTCTCTCTAAATTTGTTTTGGTCTCCAGGCGCTTAGCTTAATGCTCAACTATGTTCACCATCTAGCCATTAACTGTATCTGCCTGCCGTTGGGTCCTGGGCAGGTAGCGTGTAGTGAAAACCAAAACAATGAGCTGAATGAAGCTAAAACGCTCCGTAGAGCTCGGAAGAATTGGGTTTGTCATCAACCCTTTCACATAATACATCGCCATTTGACCCATTGTATGTATTAGAAAATGATGGTGCAGCTCCTACATGAGTAAAGGAAAATGTATACAAATATACAACAAATCCTACAGATGATTTTTCAAGGGACAAACCAGGAAACAAATATGAAGATCGACTGAATGAATATCAACAGAATTTTTATGATCTTTTTTAAAGAAAGAAATATTTTTTTTAGATGTTAAATTGGTAGTAAATGTCATGAAGAAATGCAGTGTACAGTCTGCTGCGCTGTACTGTTGTCACCGAGGCTCCGCCCACCCCGTGACGTTTCAGGGAGAGTGCTGAGCCGAGAGAGGAAAGCAGCTTTAATTGCGGGGCAGAGAGAAAAGCCAGCGATGGCTTCGCTCAGGCAGGAGCACCATTACGGACTCTTCTGTGGAAAAAATAACAAAAACAGCACCAACAGGACGCTGTACCATGTCAAGCTCACGGACACGGCTATCAGAGCACTGGAGGCTTACCAAAAACTCAAGGTACCTTCACCTCGGGTGTTTATGTGTTTGTGCGCGCGTGTTTGGAGATGAATTTACTCTTGTAAAAGTTGTCGGCTGAGCTAATTTGTGTTTTCAAACGTGTCTTACTGTCGCATTTTTGTTGAATTAATATATATATATATATATATATTAGCTTTTCCTAATTTATTTATTTTTAGATTATTTTAGTAGACTATAAATAATAAATATATAAATGAGATATCTAAATGAGAGTCGCTCCAACTAGTTTACAGTCACCTCTGAATCAATTGGCTACATCGCTGAGCAGCATACCACGACTGAACCCTGTGACTGTCGGGAAAGAGGAGCCCGTCAGCTGTTTGCTGGGAAACCTTCTTTGTGCTTCAAAGTGAAGCAGAGAGCCTGCAGTCTGCCAAGTTAATTGACAAGTAGATCGTAATTAGCTCCAGTGGATACCATTAACAGCACACAGGCATTATTGATTGTGTAACTTGCATGTAAACACATTACAGCATCTTTTTTTTGTTATCTTGACTAATTTAAATTACAGAGCTGTGTTCATGCCTGCAACAAAGTCACAATAAATGCTTCTGTCTTTCTTTTACCTCAGATCTCTTTGCCAAGTGAGCCATCAATTTGTTTCAAAGGAAACCAAGGGGTAAGTTTTTTTTGTTTTTTACGAGTTTATCTCATTGTGCACAGTAGGTGTGATGTTGTTAAATCCAATCTAACAACAAAGAAGGAGAAGGAGATAACAATGCAGATCACTTTCTTTTTTTTTTACACCAAGGGATATTCATCAGCTTACACCTAGGCCTTAGCTCAGTTGTTTAAATGGAGGGTTTTGTTAAGAAGGCAACATATCACCGTGACATTAAGTTAAAACAAGAGCCTAATCATTTCTTTAATTCTAAAAACTCAAAGAAGCTTTTCGGTCATCACCCATGGCTGTTGACTCGCACGTCTCAACATACTGCATGAGTGGGAGCGCTCAGATGGGAGCTTATAGCTGGACGTCCCCGGTAGATAAGAGGCATGCAGGTTACTGGGTCAGACTGGTGACTGTGGAGAGGCTTTGTTAGGTCAGTGAGTGGCGCTGGGAAAAGGAGTGGTGTGTGTGTGTGTGCGCACTGACAGCGGCAGAGTCTGCAGCAGAGAAAGGAGTTATCATAAGTCAAATGAGAAGCCTTCAGTGACAGAGATTACCTTTGTGCACCACATTGTTCTCAGTTGGGGAAATAATCTTTTAAATGAGTGCGTATTCGCTGCATGTTCTACACTTGGACACTCGGCATCAGCAATGCTCTTGAAACTGAATCATAATCGGCCGTATCTTGCCTGAACTATGTGTGTTTTGACTAAAGTCAGGAGCAGCTGTGTCCTTGGGGAATACTTTACTGTTAAGTCAATTCTAATTGCATGGGCTGGTTGGAAAGAGTTGCAACCCCCTTCCTGTCACGACAAGATGAGCTTGAGTGGTGGTGAGTTTCGTGAGGGGCCTTGTGTGGTTAACAGACTGGATTGAACCTGTAAGTGTGTGCGTGACCTTGGACTGTGCGTTTCTCGTACTTACGCGGAATTTGATGCACTGAGGTACATTTTACAAGTTGCACAGACATCTTTATTCTTTCCTTGAGGGCAGTCAAATTCATTTTAACTTCCTGTCCATCATTACTATTATTATGATCTGGTGGGTGTGGCTTTTTAATCCATCCAGTTTAGTTTCAGTAGAGTCTCGACACAAGCTCCTGCATAAACTGCAACAATACCACAGGACTGTCGTTCCCTGCTCGGGGTGTTGGAGGTTGGTCAGCTGCTGTTTTGGGGGTTTTTTTCCGGCTCTTTAGATCCCAACTGCAAAGGCACGAGGCCTTGACAGGAATATGTGTGGCATTAAATTAGGAGAAAAACGGCAAATCCAATCCGCAGCTTCACAGTTTGTGCCGAGAAGTAGCCAGCCATAAAACACGGCTTTATGATTGGATTCAGACCCATTTTATCGTTTCCTGTAAAATGAAGTGTTTTTAAACGGACACACATCTAGTTTGCTTCGGATATTAGTTAACTGGCTTTGTCCTGCACCCCTGTAAGAGTGAAGTGCCAACCAAAAGAAACATTAAACAGATGTTATGGTTCTCAACAAGGATGAGACTACTGAGCTAGTGAGATCAAATATAGCACAGTGCTGTATTAGATACTGCATCAAAACATGCTTGGAGACCAGAGGCCTGTATCTGCGGTTTTACACATCAACAGTCCATCTTTGCACCGCTGCTGTCACTGTGATGGCTGAGGGATTGCAGGGCATTTCACACCGCTCCCTGTATGTGGCACTAAGAGCTAAAGGTTATTAGCCAAATTAATGTTTAGAGGTAATTACAGGAGGCATAATGCTCTTGATTACAGCGTGAGGCATCATGACTTCAGTTTGCATTAGCTTTCCCTGTCTGCCTGACTCAGACATTCACAACTGTGTGTTTTTGTATGTGGGAGTGTGTGTGTGTGTGTAGCGCTGGCAGAATTTTGCTCCAGTAATAGCTAGGCAGATGACATGAACTCTGCCCTGCTAATTTTGGAGTCCCACTTTTGCTCTGTGTGTGTATTGAAAGAGAGAGCACATTTTTCATGCCGAAGTGGTGTGTGTGTGTGTGTGTGTGAGTGACACACTGCATGCTGTGCATGTATGCATGTATTTTTATGCGTTAAACGCTTGCATTCGTTTGCTGTAGCGTGGGTGTGGCAGGTTGTTTTTTTTAGTTTTTTATTTGTGTGTTTATGCTGTGTCCTGTGTGGTCTAAAGGCATGATTTATTCATGTCCCACCTCCCTTTTCCTGTCCTGCCTCCTCTGCCCATTGTGCTGCAGTTTTTGCCCGGCAGGACCGGAGTGGATCCCCCAAGGAGTGTGTGTGTGTGTGCGTGTGCGCGTGCGCGCGTGTGCCCGCCCGCCCGCCCGTGTGTATGAAAGAGAGAGGGAATCTTTGGCACTTGCTTTTCCACGAGTGTCTGCATTTGAGTGTACTTTGTGTGTGTGTGTGTTTACGCTGTCTATGCTGAGATCCCCAGAGTCCCCCTCTGATTGTGTGTTGTCTCCTCTGATTTGAATAACAATGAGCGGGGGAATGCAGGCTGTGCGTTGTCAACCTCTTTGGATCACCCAAATTGAATCGAGTACAGTCAGCCCAGATGTGTTGTGGCCTGCCCTCAGGGTTTGTTTGTGCCCAACATAATAGAAACTTCCCTGCTGTGGATCTAATGGAGTGGAGACTCAAATGGAGAGCACTGCAAACATCTTCCACCATAGACATCCAGTTATTTACCCATGACCAGAGTTTGAAGTCTAGACTTGAATCTGTGTGTGTACATGGGTATAGAAATTGGACTGCAATATAATGCTCGGTAAAAAGTTTCTGCATAAATTATCTTGGCACATAAAATGAAGGTACTTAACACAAGGATCGTGTGTGTGTGTGTGTGTGTGTGTGTGTGTGTGTGTGTGTGTGTGTG
>NW_022280038.1:2298817-2356378 GCF_004355925.1 Anarrhichthys ocellatus
TGTGTGTGTGTGTGTGTGTGTGTGTGTGTGTGTGTGTGTGTGTGTGTATTGTTGAGTGATTATGATGTTTTAAACACTGGTGGTTATAGCTTGCTACTTTCTCTAAAAAAGCCAAGAATGAAAATCTTGTGCACCGGCCTGATTACATATTTATTTAGCGAACGTGTGAGTGCAAGGAGCGGACAAGTGGCCCTCTGAGATCCAGCAGCGGCGGCTGCAGAAAAATGTGCTCTCTCTCCGATGAAGCAACTTGGAGATATGGAGCACATCATGGCTCGCTGAGGAACGTGTCCTGTGACACTGTGAGCTAATGAGGCATAAAAGGGCACTTGTTCCCCCCCCCCCCCATACACACATGTGTGTCATGGTATGGCCCTGCATGTGTGAAAACATAGCATTCTCTGGAAGAACCCACTTTTCTTGGGAGGAGAGAAGGAGGAGCTTTTTGTCAAAAACAGTGACCCACAATTTGTTGAAGTGTTTGGCCCTGTGGCACCAGGCAGAGACTTATTGTTGTTGGCATAGGAGGGGGGGGGGCCTCAGGGGATGCTTGTGGCAAAGCACCCTTCCTTTCCCCCTCCTCCTCATTTATGCCCAACCTCCTCTCCCCCAAATACTGGAGCTAGCAGCTCTGGCAGTGGCTCTGTCCCTCTGTGAAATTGCAAATGAAAAGGAATGGAAGGCGATTACAGGCTGGGGCTTGATTACATGCACTGTTTCCCACTAAAGGCAGCCACATTAATCACCCAGTGCCAGCATGTGGAACTCAGCTAGGGAGAAGACACTGCGTAGCTCCAAGCATTGACTAATTGACTGTGGGATCATAAACGCACACCAAAGCACACAAAATCTCTAGTTTCTCTCTTTGTATGTCCTCCTCTGCTGCCCCCCGTCCCTTGCTCCTCCACTCGGCCGGAGACACAGACACACATTGTGTTTTGTATGGCTGTCCTCCATTGGGGAGGGGACTCTTCTTAAATGGCATGTGTCAACTTGTGGCCCTGGGAACGATTCGTGTCTTTTGTTTGTGATGAGATGATGAGCAGTTTTGTTTAGTGAGGATGAGGGTGGTGGCTGGCTGGCTGGCTGGCTGAGCGTATGTATGTGTTTGTGTCTGTCCTTGTGGGTGCCTCTAAGCCAGTGGTGGAGATATTTGGCTGATAGCTAGACTTTGGCCTCTCTTCCTCCTCAGCCTTATGAGTGGCAGTAATGCTGATTACACCCTGGTGAGAGGAGCTGGAGCTGAGCCTCTCTTTGCTCACGCTGGATTAACACACACACACACACACACACTTGCACACGGTTTGCATTAGCACCGGGCCCAGAGGGACTTGCCTCCTGCTGATAACAGACAGCGGTGGTGGCGACAGGTTTCACTGCCTCCTCCAGCACCTCCTCCCTCTCCTCCTATCAACCAGAAAGGGGAAGCAGTGCCATGGCATCCCACTCTGGAGCCAAGGAGGCCAGAACAAAAGACTGGCTGTTTTCAGAAGGCCATTACTCAGGCTGCAGAGGATGTGGAAACAATAGCCTGCATGAGATCTACACCCAGACCCCACATTCAACCAAAAGCTAGCAGGAAACATAACCCTGTGCACCGACAGCAGTCTCTCACAGTTTTTGTTCAATCGACTTTATAGTTTGATAAAGCCAGGAAAATGAGCCTCTCCCGTCCTGCGGCTTCTACGTGTGGAGTCATTTATGACAGTCGAGAGTGAACTGTGGCTCATTAAGATACTGTCGCCACACACACGGACTGTCTTTACTTTTATTATTTCGAAACTTAAGCTGCTGAATTTTTCTTTTCTTTTTTTTAAATAGTTCCTGTTTTTGCACAGAGGTGCCAGAACTGCAGGTAATGACTTACCAAACCTTAAACTGCTGCTACCTTCTCTTACATACGCTGATGAGGTGACAAGTTTAAATATCTTCACATTTGTTCCTCTTTTCCAAAATGATTTGTATAACTAGAGCACGACCAAAAATTCTTGGAGGCCCTGAGGTAATGAATGTGTGCTGATTTATGCGTGTGTGAAATGTTCAGTTCAGTATAGACTTAACTTAATGAGGCTAATTAGAGTGTTTGATTGATCGACATCTCTCTCCTGCAAGCTTGGTCACACCAGTGAAACGGTAACATCTCATTACATCTATTTGATTTCCTTGAATTTGTATGTGCATAAAGAACAAGCCTTCAGATCATTTTCCTTTGTTCTATAATTCTAAAACTTGAAAGGAGTCCGTCAGACACACAGAAACAACTTAACAGCTGAATTGAAGCCAGAAGTTTGCATACGGAGGAAACAGATGGACACACAGGCATACGCCAAGAGTAATGCCTCCGAGAGAGATTGATGGCACAGAACAAAAATGGGAACGTTTAGACATTTACTGGTGACGGAGGCAGGGGAGGAAATATTGAAAAGACGGATCGACCAGGGGGAGGCTGTCCTAGCTTCGTTAATGAGAATGGGGAATGTTAAGAGTAACAGAGGCAGGTTTTGGGGTTAAGACTGGCGTGTCTTGGGGGCGAATATGTTAGTTAGTTGGCACCAGGGGCCATGAGTTCGGTTCAAAGAATGTATTATATGTTGAAACACACTTTTTTTAGGTTCGCCTCTTTGCCTTTTGACCTTTCAGGGTCACTGAGAATTACTGAGGTCATAAGTCACCCAAGTGTAGGGCAATATTTATATTCAATTCTAATGCATGGACCCTTGGCAGGAAGTGTGTTTGCCATCTTGGTAACTTTATTAGTGCTTGTTTTGTTGCTTCAGTTTTCTTTTGCTTCATCCAAGAATCGCAAAGATCAAGCCACAGATTCCCTGAATATTTTACTTGAAAGGAAGACAATAAATATTTCATTATTCATGGTCAGTTGAATTCTTTTAAGTCCTTTTTGTAAGAGCGCCTCTCTGTGTGTGAATTGCCATGTGTGCCTCTCAGGAGAATGCAGCAGGCATTGATGCGGGCCCCAGCATCTGGGAACGAGAGTGCTTGTTGTAGTTTGCATAGCGGGGGTCTTTAAGTCTGCCCGCAGAGGTCATACGAGCAGCCACCACTGGATTAATGCCAACCAGTGCTCCTGGGTGCGATGCATGACTGGACACGTTCGCAACAGCTGAAATCCCTTGAACACAGAGTGCACATTATTAATTGTTGTTACTGTGGAGGAAGATTGAAGGATGATCTCCTCACTGACTGAGTTGCACAGACTGGGTATCAAGAATTAATTTCAAACTTCTGTAAAACACTTAATTTTCACCTAGAAGTGCTTTACATCTGCAGCTCTTCCAGGCATCCTCAAATAAGGATGTGTGAACTCACTCTGACAAAAACTTTCAACTGTGTTGAGTTCCTACATCTTACAGATTGGCTCCCGTTGGCACTCGGCCACACACTTAACCTTTCAAAGTATCAATACCTCCCCAGGAAATGCTAATCACACTTGCAAGTTGGATTTCACTGGGAGTGGAATTCAAAACAAGCAACAGGGCTCTTCACCATCTGTCTGGGCTGTTTCAAGAAACCCACATGAGCAGCATTTGCTAGGTAGACACAGTGAATTTCTCATTTAGGAAATTGTCTCAATGAAACAGCCAAATAGACATCGACCTTAGCCTTAGCCCTGTTGCTACTCTTTTTTTTTTTTTTAGGGAGATAAGAACTTTAACGATTATCATAATTGCAGGTAGTCATCATTGATGGGATAGACGGGCAAATATTAAATAATCACAAACTCATTCGATTATAAGTAGTGTCACAAATGCTACAAGCAAGCTGGTCTGTGTCTTTCAGTGCTGTCAGAGCTCAGCCGTATATAGTGAGCATGAATTCCTGTGGTGAAAGCCTGCTTGTAAAGACATGTGCAGCACCCTGATAAGAGAGGAGAGCCAACGTCTCTGTTGCTTTATTGCACACTTTCATCAAAACATCTGATGGGACTTTTAAGGACGGCACAAAAGCAAAGGGCCACCCTGCTCAATGTGGGCTGCACAGTATGTTCACTAAATGATTAGTTCAGATTGAGTTCACAGCCTTCTTAAAATATTTATAGTGATAACCAGTTTACCGGACGGTTTGCACCAAGAGAAGTTAAACATTAAATCGAATGCAAATTTGGCAAACTAAAATCTTTTAAAATAAACCATAATTACCTATTGATTTGGACGTTCAGTGTTAAAAAACATTCTGTAAAGCAGCATGTGGACTCTTGCTACATTAGTAATAAAAGCATTGTGAGGAATATTGTACGTATATTGTCCTTAAATCTGCTGATTTTGGTTTTTCTTTGGTTATTTTGGGGCAGCAGGAACAAGCTATAAAAACAACACGAAACTATTTAATTTGATGTGGCAAACATGCTAGCAAACCTTTGCCTATACACACATCCACTGGACACGGAGAAACATGCGCATTCATTTGGTGTCATGTTTGCATTCATCTGAATGTTACTCCAATAATAACTTTCTGTCTTAAGTTGTTAAATGCTCAGCTTTGTTCACCAGTATCGTATCATCGGTATCGTAGAGTGGTTTTATATTACACTGTACATAGCGTACGCCATAAATTTGAGGTCATACTGTCCACCCCTGTAGCTTATGTGGATGCCAGTGTCTCACACACACACACACAGGTGGACATGGATGACTGAGTGGGTTGGCATCATGTGGGAGCAGAGGGACACAGCCGGAGAAAGTAGAGGAAATCCCCCAGGATAACTTTACGCTTAAAGCTGCCCCCCCCCAATAAAAGATGGCACAGCTGCCTGCAGCGTGAAGAATGTGATTGCTGGGTAACTGCTGACCTTGCCGACACAGTGAAGAATACTTGTGAAGACAGTGTGGATCTCCTCTGCACAAGGACCTTTCTGTCTAAGATATTTAACTTACTATGTTTACTGAAGTTCCTGACTAGCTGGAGTATCTCTCTGTAGCCATTTCTCACTCATGTGCTTCCTGAAACTCCTGTAGTGCGTCTGCAGTGTAGTCCTGAAACTTCCCATAAAGCTAAATGAAAATAGCAGTGAAGTAGAGGAGTATTTCAGAATTCTGCTCTCGCAAACATGCAATTACATCTTTTTCAGTGGTCAAATCAGTGTAGATTCTTCTTCTTTTTCTGATCCTCATTTTTCCTGATCTGTTATTATATGTGTGTGCGTGTGTGTTCATGTGTGCATTTGTCTGCCCTGGAGGTTGCAGCCTTGGCTCTGCTGCGCTCCACTGAGTCTGCCAGGAGATCTCATGGACGCCTCAGTGGAGCGGACTCTTAAAAACGCTGTTTACTCAAGGAGATTTATTTAAAGTTACAGAGCGGCACAAAGTCTCACTCTAGATCTTTTGTCTGTGTGTGTGACTCATTTGTACATGCAAGTCTGCCTGGAGATGTGACGAAAACAAGATGTGCAAGTGGTGGATTGCCGTTGGTGTTTCCTAAAGGCACATATGACATTTTATGACATTGTAATATTTCCAAACTGATCATCCATTGTAAACAAAGTACTTTGTAGTCCAACTGCTGTACTACATGTTCTCATTATCTCACAGATTTTCTCCAGTGACAATTATCTGGTCATGCGTGTACTTTCTTCTTGTACTCTGAAGGAAGACTTTGCATGCATGTCACCTGTATTCAGTAGGCTTTTCCCAACATATGAAAAAAGCTCATTAGTTTCATACTGTCCTTTTTAAGAAACTAATGAGCTTTTTTCATGTGCCAGAATATAAGATCGGCACACGATATATCCCATAATCTACTGGGCTAGCTGCCATTACATTTGTTGAGTACGTTCATGCTCCCAAGAGGATAAATCTGTTAAATTTCAATGGCCATGTTACCTTTTGTGTTTTACAAGCTGTGTGTTTGTTAGCTGCCCTTCTGGTATGTCAGTTTGGTCCATTTGACGTTGCAACATCTAGTAGATACTAGCAGGCTTTTAGAGGTAGTGTTATTTTAGGATTAACTATTTATTTAGGATCTTTTAGCTACATTTGTCAGTGTCTAGTCTTTGCACTGGGCTGTTCATTTGTAAAACAAACAAAAAGATTTATATTGATTGCATAAACCTTGTGTTTGGATGTCTCTGTGCTTTTGGCTACAATGCGTTTGGCAGCAGAGTTCCTCTGAAATTCTGCTGAATAGATGATTACTGTTCTGTACAAAAAGTTGACAGTTTGAAAGATAACAAAAGATGTATGAACTTGGTTGGTCTTAAGAAAACACTTGTTAAAATAAATTGCTGGTATCATTTTCTTCAGTCATGTGTTATTATGGACACATATACACATAACCTGTTTATACTTACATACCTGGCATATGGGTGACTGCATTTAGTGTTGTGTGTTTGTTTTTGTTTGTTTGTCTATGCAACACTTTGCCAATCATCTGCCTGTATGTTTTTCAGTAAAATCTGAATTTCTTCTGTTCTTCTGCGTAGTTCATCAAGATCCCAGCTCCCACACCAGAGTCCCCTTCTACACTCCGCGTCTTTTCCTTCTACTTATCCAGCGACAGCAAAGACCAACCTCAAGCCAGCTTCGACTGCATCCATCAATATGTTTCAAGGTATGGAGTTAATCAGCTGAAAGTTGTTGTTTCACCTATGTTCATGCATTAAAGTCTAAATTAAGTACTATTTAGTCATTTTTTCAGAAAACATTACCCTACTTTTATCCTGATTCACGATCTTGTCTTTTAAGCTCCAGGAAAAAACTTTTTTTTTTTTTTTTTTTTTTTTTCACATGGATTAGCAAAGGCAAATATTTTCTGGAAACAAATAATCAAGCAAAGCTCAATTAGCTAATGTTCCAGATTTATCAGTCACAACAATTTTAGATGCTTGTGTTTGAGCGTGTGACCCCAGACAGTACCTTGTTGTCATCTTCATAAGTCGCCGGTCTTTCCGCTCTCTGTGTGCCCACGTCTCTGAGGGCATCAAGAGAGACAGTCAGCTTGCTGTACACAGGATGGGGCAATTGAAATTTCCTGTATATTTCTGGGCTGACCCTCTCATTATTGAGACCTGTGATGCCTTGTTTATGGAGTGGATATGCCTGGAAACCGAGAGTTATGCTCTGTTGCTGCCTCCTGCTGCCAGATGGCTAACTGTGGTCTGAACTCAAAGTCGTCTGCTGGAGCCAAGACAAACAACGTAACAGTGTGAGGGCAAGATCCTGCTCTCTCTGCCTTCACATTAGTTTTGCTATTTAGAGGATAAAGAGGAAAAATCATCACTGGTCAGTCCTGTTTATTATTGTGTTATGAAAATGTATTTGGGAAGAGGGGGAAAAAGGCTCCTATTTTTTAAATATGAAAAAAAAAAAAGACTTTGGCATCATAGTAAATCCTTGATTTATTTACAGCATTAATGCAGACCAGCTTCATGTATTTAACTTTTTATTCTTTTGTCCAAGACAATCTTCGTTTTGCAAGTGTGCTGGCAGGAGGCAAGCTAATCCTGGTGGTTTTGCACAGGCTCTACCCTGCTTTGAACCAGCATATGTGGCTTTCTCACATGCAGCGGACTGCAGAGCTATATCTAGTGTGTGACATAACATACAGTAACCATAGACCTGTCCTTGCCAGCTCTTGCCACAAAGCCACTTTATTCTGCATGGCGTCCATGTTGGTATGCTGCCCTGAGATAGTTTATAGGCCTATGTCTTTACAGTGTTTACTGTACAGCCAGCAGAAAGCCCTGCGGTTTAATGGCTCCGTGTTTTTGTTTTTGCAGTGACAGCCGCGAGCAGCTGGAAGGTCAAGGCATCATCCAGGACAAGATCACAGTGTGCGCCACCGACGACTCCTACCAGATGACCCGTGACAGGATGTCTCAGGTGGAGAAGGACAGCTGGAGCCGCTCTGCCATTGAGATCAAACCCGGAGCCACACATCCACGTAAGAATAGAACAGAGGTCCCTGAGGTGCAAAAGCACAGGATCATAGGATGATGCATCTGCAGATGTTCGTGGGGGAGAGGCCAAACAGCTTTAAGCTTGGAGAAGGATCAGTAAATTGAATGTGGATTCAATGATGTCATATAAAAATAGAAATATAATAGCACCAATAAAAGCAATTGGGATATGTGCCTCACTTGAGAAAATAATGCTGTGTTCTTTGCTTTAAGCTGGAAACCAGATATTTTTCTATTTTGATGTGAAATGAAACCAGATGTGCAAGCCACATTTTAGTTTGTAGAACTAAGACTAAAAGCTAACTCTCCTCTTTTTATTTATCTTGTACAATTCTTTTGGCTTTTGTTTGTCAGGTTGTTAAGTCCTATTTAGTCTCACCTCTACATCTGGCTTTGAAAAGAATGTTGGCGAAATGGAAGATTTGTATTGGTCGAAGTCAGCATCTGCTTTTAACCATCATTTCAGAGGAAGGAGGCCAATTCAAAGATTGAAAGCCAGGTCCTTTCTGTTTATGCTGTTGAAAAATGTAGTTTGCAGGGGGTTGTATCTCTAAAACTTGGCTTACGAAGATGAAATATTAGCTCCATAGGGCTGTAACTAGTTTATTTTTTTTAGCAACAACTTAATTCTTGTGCAGAAATGTCTCCCTGTTGTTGCAAAACATATACACAAAAATAGTTACGTAGAGGTTTGCCACGAAACTGAATAGCAAGAATTCACAGGGAACAATTTATTGCTGCACCATTTGAATTTTGACAGACAACACATTTCATGCAGCGTTTACCAAAGTGTTGATGTGTCCCAGACCTTAGCCATCAATTATACCTTACAACATATTAATGATATGAGAAGAAACATGAACTGGGAAGCTACTTTCCTTCTTTATTTCTCTTTTTTTTTTTCTCTTACTCAACCTTTGCCGTTCTTATGTAATAATGCTTCTTGGCTTGATTCTGGACCCCTCCAGGGAAGATGAGACTCTGGGTGGTTTAGTCCAGATTTAGACTGTGTCGATTGTGTAACATTAGGTTAAGATAACATAGCAACATATATGGCCATAGGGAAACCTTTATTAACTGCACCCTACATGCACCTTTTAGCCCGAGGAGGTGTTCATATTATCAGCCATGCAGCATGCATCTGATGCTCCATACATCCCACACTATACTTAGCACATGCTTCTGTGTATTTTTATCAGCGTTTATGTCTGCTAGTAGAGTAATTGTCATGCATGGTGTTATTACCACTTGGCAGGCCACACCTTTGTGGTTGAAAGGAAAGTGTTATTTTTTCTGTATCTTTGCCCCACTCTGACCTTCAAAGAGCAGATTAACCTGTAATGGGATTAGCACAGAGAGAAAGCTTTCACTGACCCGTCTGCCTGCAGCAGAGATGTAAGCAATGATCAATGGGGTGTTTACATCTAATGACAACTAGCTGCAGGCCAACATGTACATTTGAGCTGATTAAAGGTTAGTGAAGGATATTTAATGAATGTCGCCCCATTAGTCAAGTTAACCAGTTGTTAAGACCAGAGAGTATATGTTCAAACGTTGACCGGGTAAAAGCAATGGTGAGAATTGTAAAATCTGGTTTTCTTTAACTGTCGTCTGCTTTTGTTTGATCTGAAATGTTTTATTTGTTAAAGCTTGCATGACACATTTCACTGAAGTCCTGTTGTAGAGTTTCCTTGCTCGGGGCTTACAAATCGGTTCCAATTAGCTTGAGTTTAAATTTCAGGAAATTCCTAAGATTAGATGTCTTGTGACTTGCTGAGACAAATTTGAAGGCGAAGAATTGTTTTGGATGTAAAATGCAGCAAACGAACAGTTTCAAACAGTTTTCGGAGGCAATGCAATACAAATACAACTTTAAGAATTACACTGTATGACTGAGTATCACTTACACTTATCTACTTTTTTTGTGTTCAGCTAAATGTGTCAAGCTCCACAAGAAGCCAGCTCCTCTGTCTGCATCAGACAGCAGCTTCTACAAGCAGTCCACCAACAACAGGAAGAACGGCGGTATGGCCACGCCAACCCAGAAGCCCTTGAGGGAGCGCATCATCCACCTACTAGCTCTCAAACCCTACAGGAAACCAGAGCTGCTTCTGTGGCTGGAGAGAGAGAGAGCCGGCCCAAAGGACAAGGCCGAGCTGGGTGCTACACTGGAGGAGGTATGCAGAAATAACTTTTGCGCACATATATAAACATATTGTACTGTATGTACATACTTGCATGCCAGATTGGTTGCTCATAGAAGTTTTGTATGTTTTATATGACGTGTAGAATCCAAACAGTCTTGTACACATCTTAAAAATCATTGTGGACACTGTTGCTTTGTGTTGATCTATACATTTTCACACTGCCTACGTGTTTGATGTATATACCGTAAATACTACAGCGTTACAGTCAGCCATTAACACATTTTAAAAGGCGTTTTAACACCATTAAAAACGGCGAACATCGAATTAAAAAAAAAAGAATGATAAAGAAATTTGGCAGCTGTGCTTTGATTAAACATGAGATCTAAAACTTTACTTCATGTGACTTTCCTGTATACATTTTTGTGTAATTCCTAAATGTTTGTGTGTCAGCATTGGTGTGTCTGAGTATTTACTGCCCTTGTGCTTGTTGATGTGTCTGCCTGCATGTGGTTTTCGTGTCCGTGCATGTGTGTAATTAGGTCGATGCTGTAATTGCCTCTGCAGAGATTGTGTTTGCAGTGGGGCGGGCTGCTCTGTCAGGCGGCCCCAGAAAGATAGATGTCCTCTGAGAACGTCAGTCTGAAGAGATTAGAGAGGAGGTTAAAGCCGGAGACTCTTAAGTTGGGAACAGAATCTCAGAAAAGGGTTTTGCTTTTTAGGAATGTGGATGTGCCACTTTCAGCACGTAATATTTTACTCACTTATTACAAATAAGGGCCATATTGCTGGGCCCACTGGAGGGAAGGGAGGCACGGGAGAACCAGAACCAGGACTGAGTGGGGCCGACTGTCGGACACTGCTGCAGTAAAATGACGATTCGAGAGGGATTCTGGTGCTCGAAAGATTACAGCTTTTGTCCACAAAGTTCCTCGTAATACCTTTTTAAAAAAAAAAAATAGACTATAGTTTCTATACATGTGGTGGTTGATTTATCCTGATAACACAAGTTTGGAACCAGCCTAAATGCGGTGGTTGACAAAATATAAGATGGAATATTACAAGTGTGAATTTTATTTTACACAGACCTTCAAAATGTATACTGGTCCATGCATATTTTTAATTCTGGACTGGATTCTGACAGATCACTGTTCATTTGCCATAAATCCCAGGGCATTAATTAACATAATCTAAGTTAACATAAAGGCAATTTGTTTTGTTTTTTATAAAATAAAGAAATGAAGGACTTTAATGGGAGTTTAAAGTAACATCATACGGGGTATTTTATTTCAGGTGGCGAAAGTGAATCCCAAAGACAGCAGCTACCTGCTGAGGGATGACTTCTACAAGCATGTGCAGAGGGACTGGCCAGGCTACAGCGAGGAGGAGAGGCAGCAGATCAACAGGCTGCTGGCCAGGTGAGTCAGAGGCACAAGCTGAACCAAACGGACATGCCATCTATTACAACAAACTTGTAATTGACTCCAATATTTTTTTGTCTAACCTGTGAATTGTCTTTTTCTTTCCTTCTGTTCTAACAGGAAGTTGCAGCCACACATCAGCCACCAATCAAGGAATCTTCAAGCAAATGTGTCAATGCTGAAGACCTCAGAGGATACGACACTACATCTCAGCACAGCTAAAAACCCTGCAGTGGTAAATGGCCGTTATATATTTCAGTGAACTTTAAATGTGTGAAAGTGTGGAAAGTGTTTGTTGTTTTTAAACAAATGTATTGTTCTTTAACAGAAACAAAAGTGATACATTTTACCATCGTATCAATAGCACACAAATAGAATCAGAATATTATAAGTGAAATAATGCCATCCATGCATTCTCTATGGAGAAATCTCTGTCTGACTGCCCCCCCCCGACCCCCCCACCCCTCACTTTCGCATTACACACCAAAGCATTTCACAATAGTACACAGTGATGCATGAAGTAAAAATGACCAATCTGTTTTTAACTTTGATGTTTTTTCATGACGGTTTGTAATATAAGTATTCCATGCATGTATATGTAGGTATACATTATAGATTGGATTTTGATGACTGCTAACTTTTACACTGTACAGGTGAAGTCAATTAGTAAAGGCTGTGTATGGTATTTTGTAAGTAGCATCAGCTCCACAAGCTAGGTTGCAGGTTGTTTTGTAAGGACATATTGAGGTTCATTTTGATCTTTTTTTTTTTTTTTTTTTTTTTTTTTTTTTTTTCCCTTCCAGAAACGTCCCGTGCCTTTTGACTCACTGGAAAAGCTAGCTCTTAAGAGACAAAGACCTGCGGACCAGAAGTTGCAACAGCAGCCCACAGTAAACGGAGTGTTAAACAACAAAGGACATGACATTGCAGCTCCTATGCTCAGCCCCAGTTTCCAAACAAAGACTGAGTTTCAACGGACAAGTAACCATACTGGCAACCAAAGCAGCTTACCGGGGGGACACAATGGCTTTCCTGTAATGCACAAACTGCCCAGCACCTCTGACACGCCTGTCTCAGAGAGCAGTGATCAAGAACCCAAAGTAAGCAGCCACCAGCCACCACAGGGTGACTCTGACTGTGCTCACCAGCAGCTCGCCAACAGCCAGCACAGGAAGAAGAAATCTAAAAAGCACAAAGACAAGGAGCGGGAGAGGTTAAAAGACAACAAGGGCTGTGAATGGTTGGAGACGAGTCCTGATCACAAGCAGAACCTGGACAAACTTGACAGTAAGGCCCTTTTTTACGTAGACCGTCCTTGTGACTGATACTAGCATTTATACCGTTTGATCGCGTCCTGAAAGTCAACATAGTGAAGAAGAGGGTTGTTAATAGATTTTAACATTTCATATTGTGTGATAAACTCTTTCCTCCCTTTTGACTTCCATGTGGCGGTCGGACTTGGAGAAAGTTTGGAGATATCACATTATTGCTTCTCTGACTATTTTTTGTCTGAATATTACATCTGTTATATGGCCCAATCTATAAAACACTGTGTTCCCTCCGCTATACTTAGAATAACATGTTAACCACAGAGACTGTGAGCTGATGGCCAGTTGCGATTGTGTGCGAGGTCTCTCTGAGTGACCGTGCCCACTGGTTCATTTATACAGTATTATCTCACAAGCATGACTGTGTTGGCTCCCTTAAGCCCATTCTCTTGGGTCCTCAGTGTGTTATGTGGCTGATTGACTCAACAACAGCCAGAGCAGTGCTTTGCGTCCCTAAGCTGGCAGGTGTACTGATACCCACAAGCTCTTAGCTAGTCTGCACAGATGCGGGCGCCCACACACACACACATACACACACACACACACACACTCTCATGCTGCATTTTGCAAAACAAAAATACATTGCTTAACGTTCAGACAATGGCAAAGTGTCATGTAGATGACTGTAATGACTCAACTGGAGCTAACGTCATTTTCTTCATCCCATGCTGTCGTTCCAGATCCTGACATCACAAATGCTGTGGCCTCTGAGGAGAAGCCGGATTATGTGCCGTGAGTGTAAACATGTTCTAAAATCATTTTGTTATGCTCACCATGCAACGATCTTAACCATCCCAGTCTTTAACCGTTTATTTCTCTCCATCCACAAGAGGAACTGGTTCTACTGAAACATTCAATAAATAGTTGTCTCCAGTGGTGATGCATGGGGGCACCTCTGTATCTTTATCCTTAGCTGCGTTACAAATCACATACTTTTTCCTTTTGTACATACTGCAGTTACCCTTACAAACTACATACTGTTGCATATAGTATGCGCACAGCTTATCTGTATCTTTATGCTGCCATCTTGTGTCTTAAAGAGGTGCTACATAAAAAGAACGTTTGAGGAAATGGCCTCTTTTAGAAAACAAAAAAAAGTATTGTTGTATAAGTTAAAGTCTGTGTGTCTTCTTGTAGAACATATGGTGCCATCATGAGCTTGGAGCAGCGTGGGAGGTACCAGGAGGATTTCTGTGCAGAGTATGATGAATACAAAGACCTCCACTCCCGGATCGCCACCATAACTCACCTGTTTGTTCAGCTTGGATCCAAGATCAAAAGCTTGTCCCCTGGCACACAAGAATATAAGGTGCATATTTACAACCTGATCTGATGCATGGCACACATGCAATGATTTCAATAGTATTGTGTTATGCAGCTCAATTAATATTATGTATGTAAGTAATACAATTGTGTTTTGTATCATTTAGATAATGGAAGACCAAATACTAGAAAAGTACAACAAGTATCGAAAGGTAGGTCAAACATTCAAATTCTTTAAATTATTTTGTTGGATTTGTTTCATCATCACACCGGAGTCTTTTTTTTTTTTTCCACATCAGTGCTGGAATACATGTCAAGAGAGCTACATGTTATTTAAAGTTACTGTTTAGGAACTTTTAATTGGTTATGAAACAGTCTCAATTTGATGTTAATACCTCTATAATACAGAGGCGTTAGCCTCGTTTGCTTATGTAGTTCATATAGAGTCTATATGAACTACATAAGCAAACGAGACCACCAGCGAGAAGATTTATTTAAGTGTCATGCTTGTCATCGGTGCCACCGGGTGGGATTCTGCGCGAAATCAGATGAAATCATAAAGGTTCAACAGACTCCTTCAGATCAAAACGAAGACCAAGTTAGCAGAGGAGTGTGGTCCGAGAGAGGCCGCTGGAAGGAGGGGGGGTAGGAAGTGGAGGAAAGGGCTATTAGCCCCCCTCTTGACCCTTCTGATATTAAAATTAATTCTGCAATTGCCCTCCATTTTCCTCCATTCTTCCTCATCAGTTAAGATATTTCTCATCCTCTGATATTATCCGTCTCCTGGCTGAGGGCACACTACTTATTTGCTGGTTGAGAATAAGGGAATATACCAAGTGGTGTGAAACCTTTTTTTAAACTCTCTCTCTCTCTCTTCTCTCCATAGAAGTTCCCAGGCTACCGGGAAGACAAGAAACGCTGCGAACATCTCCATGAGAAACTGTCCTACATCAAGCAGTTAATCATAGACTATGATGTCTCTCAGGCTTCTTCATAGCATTGGCTCTCCCCTTTATCAGATTTATTTTATATGGAACGCTCTTCTTTGGAACAAAATTGCCCTCATGGTTTTTGTGAGGTTGTTAAAACCAGTGTCGGTGTCAACCATTTTAATGGAAATATGTCAAATGTGTAGCAAATATGAGTTTCACTTATTTACTTTTGTTTTTGACACGTGTTGTCAAACATTGCTGTAGGCAGTGTTCTCCTTTCCATTTTTATAGATTCAAAGACATGCAGTGTCATTTTTCATTCCATATCAGAGTTGCCTCATTAATGATATTCGATTGAAGCAGCCCAGTGCAAAAAAACCCTGAAATGTTTGAAGTTATTTTATTTCAGGTTTAGCCTTCATGTCTTATTATATAAACGGTGTGAGGTCGTTTTACTTGCCCCTTAATGTTTCAGGCGTTTATCGTGAAGCAAGACTAGTTTAAAGCCGTTGCTGCATTTGCATCAAGATATTGAAACTTGATTTTTCACAAAATCTTTTAAAGAACTCAATTTTGTACAGGAAACAAGTGAACTATTTTTACTTCTTGGCGGAAAATAATATTTTTAGGGTGTGTGTATATAAAGTGATGTATTAAAATGAAGATCTTTTTGCAGTTCAGCCATTAAGGGGCTCGTACTTTCCACCTGAATTCATCTGATTAGCTTGCTTCATGATATGGTCCTTACATTTTCAAATTCTTAAAATACTTGCTAACATTTTGAAAGCGGCTGATTCCACTGGAAAAAAAGAAGTAAAATATACAAATGTTTTGACTTGTTAAGATTTAGTTGAGGCTATCTCCCAAATGCACTTGTGTTTAAAGTATTTATTCACCACACCCCTTTCTTTTGAGTGACTGGTAAAGGGACCAACATGCTTGGCCTTGATGGCTGTTGTAATAATTTGGTGAAGGAGGAGGATTTCCTCCCCAAAGCCATTACTGACATTGTTTATCAGGCCCTAATTCTAGTTTACAGTATTCTAACCCACTGGATAGAAGTGTCTTTCTCTCTTTTTTTCTTCCTTAGAACTACTGATGTATTTATTTTTAAGCCACCTGCCTTTATTCTGAGCTGTTTGTCTCCTCGGCTTGGTGCGTCAGGTCTTGTTAGATCAAAGTGTTTTGTTTGTTCCAAGCAGCTGGATTGGAGATTGTGAGCCGATCAAAGGTTCACCGAACATGTTATGTCACTGTATGACCTGACACAGTTGTGGAGAGTGAATGGGATTGTCATAAAAAGTTGTGGTACTATTTCAATTACTAGCCTGGAGGGTTCATATCATTCAGTTTCCAGTTAATAGTCATTGCCCATTCAGTTTTTTGCACTAAACCCAGTCTGAAAAGGGGGGGGGGACAGCAGACTAGCTACATTTCCATGCAGATTGTAATTGATCTTAGTGGTTTTTGTTCAGAATGTTACCATGCAGTCAATGACATGGAAAGCCTTAATGTTACACTTTAATAAGACAAAATCTTCAAACTGCCAATATCAACGAGGAGTCATTATCCACACACATCTGTTGTCTGCCTTATATATTCCTGTTAGCTGTAACATTTAAACCTGTCCTAACCATTTCTCTGTTCAAATGAATGCCAACAGTGGCTTTCCCACACGTTTGAATATTACTTTCTCAAGGAAATGTTTCATAATGTAATTTTTTAAACACAATGTCTAATGCACAGTTTGATTGGCTGTGACGGCGTTGCTCATTCATCAGTTGCATTTGTAATCCTTCTGGTACTCTGTTTTTCATAATCATCATTGAGATGTATGGTCAGGTATTTATCATTAGGAATACCACTTTGGTTTATACTGCCGCTGATATTCATGTTGACGTTCCGTCTGATCAGCTCTGAGCACATGGAGACGTTTGATTGGATGATCGTCTACAGTGATTCCTGCTATATTTCAAGCACACACAAAAACATGGTGAAAATACTCAATCCCAATCATGGAGTGGGTGGTAATTATTAGAAGGTTTCAGGGCGGGGACAGGTATAATGGTGCGGTTGATTGAAGAGCATAATTATCTGTGGGTTATGCGAGTAGGATGAATGAATCACTGGTCATGAAGACAGAATATTTCTTCCAAAATCACTAAATGCATTTTATTTATCGGTGCAAGTCTTAATCACAAGCTACAAAAAAAGGTTCATGAAGTGTTTTGTTTTTTTGGACTGAATATTTTACGAAGCACCAGTGCTGCACACAGTAGGTGTTCTTTTTCTTGTTCTACATACCTGCTGAAGGGAAAGCCTCATCTTAGTCAGAGGAGTCAGAGAAGAGAGAATATGTTTTATGAACTGCATTTGACAGATGTGTATACCTGCTCTTTTCCTGTTGTTCAAAGGAATAAAAACATCAAAGTGATTTAGTTTTGAGCCTTTCTCTTTGAATTTTCGATGCAGGTAATCTGCATCATTCATTGATCATAAAATTGCTGTTTTCTTTAATCACAATATTATTCAGCTGTGCAGTTGTCTGCATATGTACTGCACTGTGATGTTTTGCTGCATTTGCTGGTATATTGATTAAGTGTCTGAAACGACATAGCTCGTTGAATGATGAGACACAAAAGAACATGCAATATTGCATAAAACCCAACATTGTAAACAAAATGGCACAGCTTTCAAATAGGTTACCATTTATAAAGGGTTCAGTAAAAGTTAATGTATTAAACCATACGCAACTTTTGGCTTTCCAGATTGTGAAAGAAATGATCTGACAGCAAGGTCTTTCTAGCTCTTCAATTAATCTCTAATGATCTATAATGGAACACTTAATCTGGATTAAAATCAATTCATTACCCAATTATAAGCTTTTGTAACTGCAAACGTGATGGCTTATTAGAAACCCTGAAATCCAACATTTACAAGTTAGTACCCAATATTTTAAAGGGCCAGAGGGGTTTTTCACAAAATGGCAACATAGAAGTTGTTATTAATACATTGTAATTATTCAATCAACCGCAATAGTCCCAACTATTAATTAAACCATTAGTTAACTGTACACATGTGCTTTCTATGATGATTCTATGTTGATGAGGCTGCTCTACTCTTACTGTACATATTATGTACCCTATTACGATGACTACAGGTGTGTTGTACGATGGGCAGTGTGCAATTTATTTGTTGGCTGGTGGCAGTCTGCATGTACTGTAGGTACTGTGTGCGTGCATGTGGACTGGCGACAGTCTGTGTATGTACTGTATGTATGTTTGCATTTTTTAACAGCCGATACTGTATGTGTCTAAGACAAATTTCCTTCGGGACAATAAAGTCCATCTTATCTTATATACGCTGTATACACCTTTTATAAATGGACTAGCTTGGGTTTGACAGATATCGGAAGTCGAAAATAACCGAACTGTAAACTGAAAAGCAGACCGGCCCTGGAGGCGTTGATTGATCTCAGGAGGTTTACTTTACTACCAGCTGCTCCGCAGGCCTCCGTGTACCCACGTGCCGCAGCAGGGCAAACGTTGTCACGGCGACAGTGATACACTTAACACCTTGCTCGTGTGACACATTTAAAGCTGGCTCGAGGTGACAGTATTTTTGAATTCACAGCTAACAAACCAAAGGTAATGATGAGCTCACACTTCCGTTCATCATGTGACGTCAACGTTAGTTCAGCGTGAGTGTGTTTGGTGTGAAAAACAGTTAGCGCTAAATGTGCTAATAAGCTAACGTGCATGTATTCTCTGCAGGATACAGACAGTGGCCTACATGTAGCTGACGTCATTTCATTTATTGTTATCCTATGATTGTAATGCATCGACATCTATAGTATATAGTTAACATGACAGTTCAAACAGTGTTCATGACTCCTGTAGATTACCATGATCTCTTGCCCATCTAGTATGAATTCATCAGGTTACAGAAAACAAAATGCTTTGCTTACATCATTTTTGTATTATTCACAGGATGTCCGTGTACACAAGAGAAGGTACTCCAGACTCAGAGATGGGAGCAGCTTGCAAAACATCCAGAATAAAAACACCTAGTTTGGAACCATCTGGTGCAACACAGGTACAGATGGGAGAAGCTATTTCTGAATCAGTTCATGACAGAGATGTTAAACGTGAAATATTTGACAAACCATCTTACAAAACTCTTCTTAAACTGTGTATTATTTTTGAATTAATGTCAAATACGGTTATTTGTGGAGCCCTGTAACAAATATGTCCAAAATGCTCAACAGGCACATAAAGCCCTTGCTTTTGATTCTAGTGAAAATAAAGTTATTGAATAAAAAGATCAGTGTTTTCTAAGGAAATGTGGGAATAATGTTTGAATACTGTTTTGCCTTATCTGTCAGCTTCCAGTGAGCACCAACTGCCTGGCGTGCTCGGACGACGGCAGCTACCTCGGCGTGGGTCACTCCCAGGGCTTGTCCGTGTGGTGCGCATCTTCTCTGATCTGTGCTGCAGAGTGGCAGCAGGACGGACTGGAAGTTACATCTATTCAAATGACAAGAATGGCTGAGGCAGCCTATCTGCTTGGCACGGTTGATGATATGGGTGGGTAGTGCGCCTCTCTCATCCCCTCCTTCGTAAAAAAATGTCAGACTTTCACAAATTAACAAATACAGATTGACATCTTTGATCCTGAAGTCATGGATTGTTACTGTACTGCACTGAGACAATAACACCTGGCTGTAAATTAGAGGAATGAAAGGTTAAAACTGGAAACCCCGTGAGGTTTTCAGAAAGTGTTCAAAATGTGTCATCATACTGACGTCAGGTGCTTTCATCTTCCACTGCAGGTGTTGCCCGAGTCTTTGCATATCACTGTGAAGGTATTCACGCCCTTAGTGTTATCAACATCATGGTGCGTATAGAAATCTTATTGTTTTTGATACACCACAAAAAATAAAATGTTTTTTCAAGTGTTGTTGATACCTCCAGAATGTTGAGGATAAATCAAGCTGCTTTATTCTTTTTTTTTTTTGTGATAGTTTTTAAAATGATGTGTATGTTTATAGGATATACTTATCTTTTTTTATTTATGTAATACTTTTAGGAATGGAATAAATTTAAAAATAACAGATTTTAAAAAATGATTTCATCACCAGGAAAATATCAACAAAAGGAGCATTTGCTTGACATTTGAACTGTCTGAAGGGGGAGATTATGGAGCTGCGTCAATCAGCAGTAAGGAAGGACTTTACTTCCTGTTTGAGCTATTAGTATTTTATGTTTTTAATTAAAGACTTCATATTCAAATATTCATCCACTTGTGTTTTACCTCTTTAACAGGTAACGGTGCCGTTTGGCTCGAGGTTTATCACTTCCCCTCAGAAGCATGGCTGAGAGAGATAGAGATGGCACTATCACAAAAACAGGTAGTGTACTGAAATGTGATTTGTAGGCTGGTTTGAACATGATTATCTATTTAAATTTGGCATCTTACAAACAGTGACATTTGATTGTCATTGAAAAAAAAGCTAAATATGCGCACAAATACAGGCGCGTGATGGCATAAAGAATACAAAAGGCTTGGACTCGATGCTGCCTCAGGAAGAGCACTAACTTTGAAACCTGTTGCAATCCAGAGTGGCTGCCAGTGTTTTTATGTTCTTCATCTTTGTACACATATTTAGCATAATACATAATACATTACCCCCTCCTTTCTTCACCGTTATTACAGATTTGGGTTTTGGGGGATTCCTAGTGTTAAATAGAATGTATACCTGTTTAACTGCTGCCAGATACTACTATGTTATCGAACTACAAGGTCAGGTTTAGCTAGTTGAAATCTTTTTTTATTCGTCAGGACCCAAAGTCATCTGGAGATGTGGATATGAAATGGTCTCCAGTTGCAGTTGTGATTAAAATCAAGCCACCCACAATTCCAGCAGGTATAATTATATCTAGAGCAACAGTGTTTACAATTATAGTGTGTTATAACTGAACAGAACAGAAATCAGATTTACGTGTGCGTGTTTGTGGGTGTGTGGAAGTGGAAGTGATGGTGTAGATGCAGATGCGAGTGTGCCTGTATGCATCTCTGTCAGTAATTATAAGCTGTATGTATTGTTTTAATTCCCAACAGTACAAATACAATTAATAGAATAAGCAGGAGCACACATTACAGTGAATAATCAATACCCCATCATGTTTCTGCTCGTTGGCAGAGACGGCATTGGATGGTCCACTTGAGGTGTTTAAGATGACAGATTTTTTTACACACTGTTTGGCTCTGGAAGTAGACACCAGCAGCAGTCGTCAATGGGAGGAGCAGAGTTTTAACAGAGACGCAGGAAAAACAAGGGGAAAAAATGAAAGCCCAAGGTACGATAAAGTTCACACAAATGTATGATGCTTTGATAGCCCTGTTGTAGATTTAATATATTTAATAATTACATGATATCTGACTGAAGTCTTTGCATATTTTTGAGCCTTTAAGTATCTATTTAATGATTTGCTCTTAATCCATCCCCACTTATGAAACCAAAACTGTGCTGTTAGTTATATTGCCTGTGAATCATTTAAATCATTAAATCTAAATGCATATGCTCAGCAATCTTCTTTTCTCATATCAGTTACGTTACATTTTTTTCAGACGTTGCACCCAACACTTCCTTCTGCCTTGTGGTCAGTTTCCTGGTGGCAGTAAAGCAAAGTCTCAGCCAGGTTTGTGTTGGAGGGGGAGGGTTAGCTTTGATTATCTGTGATTTGAATGTTGAATTTGTGAATTTTCTATGATTGGCTGCTGTTTTAGAGCCCTTTCCACTAAAACATTTGCCAAAAGTAGTTGCCAGCTAATAAATCCCATGCGCAATGTCACCTTTCATCTCAGCAGGACTGCCTGTTGCTGTCTGTGTGTGGTGGAGTGGCAGCCATAATCTTCTTCAGTATTTGCTGCAAAAAGCACCGAAGAACAAAACAGGTATAGTGTTATCTGCTCGGTGTGATGGCTGTTGTTAATAGTTGTAGTCCACTGTACTTTTTTCTTTGTACTAGAGAGGTAATAGACGTACTTTTCTGGTTTTGACCCTTCCCTTATTGACGCAGATGTGGAACCCATGCCAGATGTTTTTTGGCCAAATGCAAAGGAAATCCTCTGCTCTGCTGTTAGTAGATGCAGCCGTCACATAGCTCTTGGGCTCGACGGTGCTTTGGTGTGTGTGTGGGACAGGCAGTCTGGTGAGCAAATCCTACGTTGATGTATCTCTAAAATGTTATCAAATCTGATCCCAGTGTCGTTTAGCTATAGCACTACAATGTATTAGAATACTCTTATTTGAAAGCTCTTGATTGTAATGTTGCACATTTAAACAATTTTGAGTATTCAAATAATCTGCAAGCATCATGTGTGTGTGTGTGTGTGTGTGTGTGTGTGTGTGTGTGTGTGTGTGTGAGACTCCTTTAGGTTCTCCTTTGTCGGTTGTCTTAGTGCCAGCAACAGACAGTGTCTTCTTCAGGATGCAATTTGTGGATTACAGTCCTGAGCCGGCTGATGTTTCCCAGACTTTTACTGAAGCAAAAGTCCGTCTTTTGTTATTGTGTAAAAGTGGAGCAATTCATACAGTCACCACAGGAAGAGGGACACAATCCTGCACAGTGCAGCTCTCTAAAAGGTTACCTGAGTTTTACATATTTCCTTATTTAATGGATGCATCTAACTTGTTCCTGTCAAATGAAATACAATCATATTATAGCAAACAAAACACATTATTTCCCATATCTCTAAAGGCCAAAAGACAGCGGGGACCTTCCAACTGTCAATGCATCAGTGCCATTCCTGCAGAGTTTGGTAAAAACACTGACGTTTTTGATAAAAAGTTTCAAGCTCATAAGACAAAAGTAATTTATATATAATTTACAGTATTATCATTTTTAGCTCTTTGAGTCCTGCTGTCACATTTTTCTTGATTGAACTAGTCGCTTGTGGTGCAAAGAAATGGAAAAATGTTCCTCCAAGATGTCATCAACAGAACCAGTGTTTGCTTCTTGATTCTTCCCACACCTCATCGGATTGCCACTCCCTGTAATCCTGTTTATGCTCTGAACACCAGACAGCAGACTCTGTTCATACAAGGTAAAACCAAAGCCACATTTTTGTTTTGTTGTGCATTACACCATAGCAGGAGGAAAGAATTGATGTGGGAATCGCTGGTGTATTTCTGGAAGAGTATGACTCTTTAGAAAGTTCATATTGACATGGATATGTAAGCAAAAAAGCTGCACAAACAAGGTCATATGAAATGTGACTGCTGTAACAAAAAGCTTTCATGTCTCAAGCAGGTGAGCAGGACTCCAGCTGCAGTGCGTCTTCTAATGCAGAAAGCCAGAGTCAGCTTTTCATCTTCCGTTTTGGAGAGCCTGACGTTATCAAGCGGTATATTGTTTCACTTCCAGACTCTCCACGACAACTAAACACACAGAGCTGTGTCACTCTGGAGGAAACCTGCAATCTCTACCTCCAGCAAAGGTGGCAATCTTTATGTCCTTATACCACAATAACCTGAATATGTAATATCCAATTGTTTTAGATGAGTCAGATAGCATGTAGATTCCCGTCCCGAGGACAAAGCACAAACAATTCATGGTTGGATGTTAAAGTAGTGTGTTTTCATGTGCTTCCTATGTTTTCATGTGAAGAGCGCTGTCTGTGGATGAAAGGAACAAAGCTGTAACGCAGACATGGAAGCAGCTTCAGGAAACTGCGGTGATGGTACAACAGAGACACAGCAGAGCTGCAGCCAGCTGAAGAACTGCAGCTAATGATTTTTTTGCACAGAAGTATTATTGTACGTTTTGTTTGTGTGCATGTTCATTTTATGTTGGTTAAAAGCTTCTTCTAATTCCCTTTACTGCACTATTCTCCTTAACACACAGTGCTCATTTACACACAGATGTAATTTTCCATGTGAAATTTTTGCAATTAGTGCATCATAGTAATAGTGAATTTCTGTTTATATTTTTAAACAAATGTATAAAGTAAGCAGAAAAAGATATATTCAAATGTATCTGAATCATCATAAGACATATATATGAGATATATATATATATGTCTTATGATGATTCAGATATAATGTTTCTGACAAATTTGAATTTCAGGCAGACATATTTTTCCAATAAACCATCAATGATATATGGTTTGGAGTAGCGTTGAATCTAGTAACTGATGTTTAGCTTGCTGCTATGTAAATGATAAAATGTCATTTTTTTCTCAAGGACTTTATTTTCTTCCTTTTAAGACAAATTAAAGATACTTGATGGACTGATCCTTTTGTTATCTGGCTGTACAAAAAGGAATGACAAAAAGGAGTGTTTATTTTGTTGAATTTGGCAAAAAATGTTATATCTGTGGTGCTGTAAGACCGTCTCTCATATGTTTTTTACAGGATGAGTGTATCCAGGCTGATTATGACATGTCTGCATCCTGTCATGGCACGGAGGCTTTTTGTTGCCTTTGGGGTTCTTGAATGTTTCATAGGCCACGTTTTTAATGTCAGAAGACACAAAAAAACAGGGCTGGGTGCAGAGATTTTTGCTTAAAGTGATTCAAATTGTGTAATCTGTTTAGTTTGGGTTCAAGCAGTAACAAAAGAAGAGGTATGTCCTTGAGCAGCCAAACTGTCTCATGCCACTGATGTTTTTGAATTTAATGGAAATAAAAACAAACATTTTATTCAATTATTTGACCCCTTTACTCTACTGAGAGGTTAGTCCAATATGTAGTGAAATGTGAAGTGAAAGTTTTAAAAGCATTTCTTTGTGATAATTCAAATAGAGACCCTGCTTTTGAGGTTCATGCACACATAAGACACATGGAGGTTGGTTGGCAGCAGTAGTAGCTGGGTGCTCTAGTGTTCAACTTCTAAACACTGTCCATATTTTTTGAGTACCATTGTTACACCAAGTTAGTTGAGAATAAATCAGAAGATCTTAATCTATCAGAGACATCATATTGCTGCACCTTCAACCAATCAGCAATGTTGTCTGTTGAGTATTTCCTGATTGGCTTTTTGTATTAGTTTAGATTGTCTGCAGAACAATACTGGGAATTATTTTGCCAGAATGTGCTTGTTGTGTTCATTTGATGGAGCGCTTTTTGGATCATTTGTATGGCGTCACTCGCATTGTTGGCATAGAAATGTGTATCTACATTATTGCATCATTTGTGCTCCATCTTCACCAGTCATATCAGATCATACGGTGGTGTCTCTCTGTGAAAAGGAGCTGGTACAACTGATACAGATTTTAATAAGTGCTTGAAAGCCTCATTTGAATTTCTAAAAAGCTTTGCTGAGTGTTGATGCCAAAGCATTTAGAGCTCAATGAAAGCGCAGGTGCTGTATTCAAAGAGCCTGGCATGTGTTATTGTCAACATCAGACAGTAGAAACAATGCAGCAATGGCCTCTTAAGTTATATTCAGCACCTACAACGAGGCAGAGACTTTACTCTAACTCGTGTCACTGTTTGCTGGTGGTTTGATGTTATTTAATACGTTTTTTGTGACATTTGTGCTTCATTAACATTTTCTTTCACTATAACATGCTAAAACAAACCTGCCATCACTTCCACTTTGCTTCTTGATTTAACCCTAAAAAGTTCAGAGTCATCCACAGGCTTATGTCAGAGTAGCATGCGATCAAGTTTTTGATGGAACTGTAATCATGTGGGTTAACAGTAATATAAAGCTGTATCGTCTCCATATATACAGTATGTAAATTGTTGTTGCGATTTCTAATTATATTGCCAAGTGGTACATGTACAGACTGAAAATAATTGGGCCTAAGATAGTGCCCTGTGGGGTACCACATGTCTGGTCCATTTCATCAAAGGAGGGGTCATCCAACTTTGACTAGAGCTGTTTCCATTCTGTGCTGGGCCCTGAAACCATGCTGGATTTTTTCAAACACAATGTTGTTGCAGTGGTCTGTTTAAAGTGGTTTTAAAAGCATACAAAAGGTATACCTCTGAGGCCTGCTGGTACTCCAGTTGGTAGAATGAGGGTATATGTTCTCCCGTTCCCAGAGACTCAATTAACTGTAATAATAGCCTTTTTATACATTTATTTTATACCTGGCATAAGCAGACAAACAAAACAGCATAAATGACAGTGGCAGGGATTCACTAACTGAAAACCTGTTGAACAGTTGAAAGCCACACAAATTTAGGTGAAACTGAGCTTATTTTGCTACATAAAGAATAATAAATGCTGAAACGATGATATGAAGTTGATAAAAAGAGTAGTTTGACATTTTGTGAAATACGCCGTTAGCTGAACACATTGAAAATGTTTTACCCAAGGTCATATTTAAAAAATGTTCTGATCCTGGTGGCACACTGTAGTATTTATGAATGAAATTCTTTGGTGTCCTCAATGTCACATACAAGATTAAATAGATGCAGAAATGCATGCAGAAGAAGTTAATTGAAGATGGGTGATATAGGCCAATTTAAAGAATGGATAGAGTTTCTTATTTCAGTTCACAATTAGTATGGCGCAGTAACATAGAAAGTCTTCCACATAAGGCCTGGAGGACTGAAATACACCCTTGTGCCTGGATTAAATACATTTTCTGGATAAATGTGTATTTTGTAAGATGTGGAAAAAGCGTGATATGCTGCAATTTCAGTGATTCAGATTTCCCTTTAGAGTTGTGAATTGTTGCTCAATAAATAATGTTTATTAGAAAACTTCATAAAGTTTTAATACTCTACTTCTAAAATACATGTTATGCGAGTCTCTGCACCTTGACCTACCTCTCTCTTAATCATTCTGTGTTCTGAACAAAAGAAGAAAAGTGCATGTTTTTTTTCCATTGAGCTGAGGATGATTTTAAATGTATTTGTTATCTCCGCCACACATTCATTTGTCACAATTAAAGGGTAGAAATGGCCTTTCCATTTGGACACAGTGAATCATCGCTGATTAACATCAGCAGTACCCTCAGGGATCCTACTGTTACACATCACTACAGACATACATATGTGTTGGCATAAGACATTGCACATACATTGGATGGCATTCCTGTGCAACAGGAATTTGTGTGATAACAACTTTAGCTATATTTGAGACGGCTTGTTTCAATTTCACTTCTGAAAATTGGCAACATTTCCCACAGCAATGGATTCACAAGAGACTGTAAATACATTTAATTCAAGATGACCACAAGTTACAATGTACATAGCGCTAAACATTCCTTTATAACAGAAGGTTATTATGTTAGTGTCGTGTTTTATCTGCATGTTTATTTTATGAAATTTCCCCCCTTCAAGGAAATACAAAATTCTGTGTTTAATGGCTGGCTTTGCGTTTTTTACAGAAGCATGTTACAAGTAAAGTAAATCAAAATGACACATAGTACTCAATAAATATAGGACCCCACATAACAGAAAGTCACAGAATACATTGGAATGAATAAAACACTTTGTCTCTCCCTGTCCTCTCCTCATATGATGCTCTCGGGGCTGGACTGGTTTTTATCTCTCTCTGCATCAGTGTCTGCTGTTAAAAAGCTGCTTCTTGGTGAAGTCGACTCTGTTTTGCTGTGGTCATCACTGCACAACATGAACCTCTCCTGGATGGCAGGGCTCACCTTTATTTTTAGTGGCAAAGAGTTGGCAGCACAAGTGAAAGATCCAGTTAAAACCGTGTTGTTGTCTAGGTCGGACACTGTGGTGGCATTGCAGTAAAACCTCCGGAGCCCCTTTCGGAAGTGAATGGTGAACAGGCCGTAGATGAGTGGGTCCAGGCAGGCGTTGACGAGCCCAAAGATGAACAGGATGTGGGTCAGTGAGTGGGAGACCTTCCCCTCAAGATCGTTGGGGAGGAACCAGTACCACAGGCCCAGCAGGTAGTATGGAGTCCAGCAGATAATGAAAGACGAGACGATCACGATACTCATTTTTAGAGTTCTCATCCGGGCTCTGGGGATGTTGTTCTTCGAACAACGCAAATGCAATTCATTGGAGAGCACTGGGAGCAGAACAAATGACAGACACAAGCATAGCACACATTATACAAGGCTTGAATGCAAACAAACAATACATAGTGTAAAAGATAGTCATTCCTCATGATTAAGGAGTGGTTCATGTGGTAGAGGAAAGGTAGTGGAAGGTTTTGGTACAGCTAGTTTGTTAATGTGACTTTGGTGAGCAGATGATAACAGCTGAATTGAATTTAGTGTATGTACGGCACAATAAAAAAGGTTTCCATCTCACAGTTTTGAAAAATGACATTAAAATCAACAGTCACACTTGCGTTGTTTTGAGCTAAATTACTGCTCTAAATAATCCACAGAATTGACAACATTTTAGTGACTTCTTCCTTAGTAGATTCATTCTGTGAAAATAATTGTGCACAGCGGGGGTCTATGAATTATCATGAATAACCAGGACTTGTTGACTTTTTTAATATCATTTTTCAATGCTGCTCACATTACAATGGATGTGGTTCCTGTAGCTTATAAACTCAGAAAAGCATTGAATCACCTTACAAACAAAGCCCAGCTTTTATAAATGTGCTTCTATTAATAAAAGGGTCAAAGAGACGACAGCAGTTATGTTGTATATGAGTTAATCACTGAGGTAAACTGAATCACTGACACCATTTGAACTCACAGTTGTCCCTTTTCAGTCGTTTGGAGATCTCGCAGAAGATCCTTGTGTAGCAGGTGATCATGATGACCAGAGGAAGCAGGAACAGGCAGGAAAAAGTGAACATGTTGTAGGCTGTTTCATGCCAGTGAGTGACAAAGCTTCCACGTGTGGTACACTGAGTGAAGACCTCGGGAAGGATGATGGTCACATTGTGAAAAAGGAACATCTGAGGAAGGAAAGGAGGAAAATCAATAAATTACCAATCAATAACTAATCAATAAATGGTAATTGAGCGACAGATGACTCAAAAGGAATAAACTACTGGCCATGTTCATTCAACTTTTACGTTTTATTTAGTTTACGTACTTATTTTAAGTCCAACCATGATGTAAGAATCATATCAGACTATGGAAAGTGGCCATGTTCCTCTATGCATCTTAACAAAGACATTTTCTGGACATGACATGTTTAAGGAAAACCTGTTTATCTAATGAAAACCAGTCCTGACCTCTGGCCCTTATCTTCAGCGTGGACACCTGACCTTACCTGAGGAACTGACAGCACGACGCTCATACCCCACGCCACAGTCAGCATGACTCTGTTCCTCTTTCTGGCCTCACTGATAGCCAGGGGGTTGAGTATGGCTGACTGCCTATCCAGACTGATCACCACAGTGACAAAGGCGCATGAGTACATCGCCTGCAGCTTAAGGAACATCAGTAGCCTGCAGGCAAAGTCCCCAGCAAGCCACTGGACTGTGATGTTCCACACGGCGTCCACAGGCATCACGATGAAGGTGACCAGCAGATCAGCAACCGTCAGGTGGATTACCAGCACCTTGACGTGGGATTTACGCTTCCCATCGCTGCATGCCGCCCACAGCACAGCTAGGTTGCAAAAGGCCGATATGCCACAGAGAATGAAGGTAATAATCACTCTGACTTTAGCTGCTATGGTGAATGTAGGCAGCTGCAGGGCATCATCCCACACTGTCCAGTTGGAAGAGGGCGAGGAGCAGTTGGCATTCAGTTCGTGGTCCGTTGTCAGGTGATACATGATCGCCCAAGAGTCACACAGAGTGGCGTTCATTTTCTGAGGCTTTTAGAGGAAGCAGCATTCTGCTCATCCACCATGAAGATTAGTGCTGGTAACAAGAGTAAAGAAAAAAATAGACAATCAGCATAATTAAAGATGAATGAGTCGGGGGCTATGAAGTGGGCGCCAGGCATCCAAATACATTTGTGTTACAAAAGAAACACAAACACCCCATGAATGAATAATGCTGTTATTTACATATTATCAAGAGAAACAA
The DNA here is from genome assembly GCF_004355925.1 of Anarrhichthys ocellatus. Classification (NCBI taxonomy): domain Eukaryota; kingdom Metazoa; phylum Chordata; class Actinopteri; order Perciformes; family Anarhichadidae; genus Anarrhichthys; species Anarrhichthys ocellatus. The sequence goes on from NW_022280038.1 coordinate 2,328,756, forward strand.
GGGAGTGTCATTCGCTTTGCAAATCAGTGGAAAGATCAAGCTCACAAACTGTAAGGAACATGGAAATTGTGAATATAGTACATTATGATATAAACTTCTTGCTTGTAATAGTGCTAACTACAATTTACATATGGCATGTTCTGCTCAGAATTCCTCACTCAGTAATCATAATAACATTTCAACAGGGAAGATTATATATATTTTTGGCTTTATTAATTATTTTTGGATGTAATAAATAAACGTTATTATTATGTTATACCAACAACATATATTTATAAATCAACTACAATTTTGAAAACTAAAAACATGGGGCTCCATATGTAATTATTTTTTGTTGTGTGAGCCCAAATTAAAATTGTTTCCCAATAAACTGCAACAGGAAAAAATAATTGTCAGTTTCTCTTGCATTTAATAAACATTAGTATTGTGTTGTCCACATCTGTACATGAGCAGAGCTGCATCACTGACAGAGTGACTGATGCTGTGAATAACAAAAACTTAAGGCATTTTTGAGTCCATTCAATGTATGACTCACATGTTTACCATTTTCTCCTGATGTTAACGTTCATTAAAAAGTGAGCTTTAATTTTACACAAATAATGACATGTTGGTTGAACAGACGACACATAACATCATGCTAATAATGTTAATTAATTAATCAAAATTAAATGTGACATGCAAAGCAGCGGTCATTTTTGCACAATTACGCACATGGGGCATGCACGCGCTTATCCAGTTTCTGTCTTATCTTTGAAATGTCCTTATTTTGACCGAGGTGAAAACATGCTGAGTCTCCCGATAATGTAAAACTGCCATCCTGCTCCACAGATGGTATTTTGTAAGAATTACCGACTTCATCCACACAGATAGGACTTACAGACAAACAGTCATACTTTGAATGATTTGAAATACACCCAAATAAATAAATTGGAAAACAAATACAATGTTAGTGTCTGCAAAAAAAAGACTCAGTTCGGCACAGCTGTTTTTTTTTTCATTCCCACATTTGACACTAAGTGCACGCAGCCCCAAACCCCATTTAAAACAAAACTATAATGTATCTACAGTAGCATGTCCCCTCTAACGTTAACCTCAAACTACAGCAAGCTTTGCATGCAAAAAAAGTAAACTTACGTTCATGTGCAGGGGGCAGGACTGCTGGTTTACCCTTTAGCGCAATTCTGGGATCCAAAATAGCTTAAAATCATAGCAGAACGGAGCCTGCTGTAAGTTTTGCAATGCAGTGGCACCTTCAACAACTGTTCAGCTCCTCTATTACCCAGTGCGTCCAGTGCGCTTCCAGCCGCTCCACCTTCCTCCATCTCTACCAATCAGAGCCGTGCAACAGAAACCCAGGGGCGAGGACTCCACGCTCATTGACAGATTTGTGGGGGGACCTAGTATTGTGCATGCATTGATTGATTGATTAATTAAAGCGGTCTCTCAACTTCTTACAGCAGATTCCTCCTCATTATATTTCAGTTTGAAAACCGTAGAAATGAAAAGGGAAAGAGTGAGGGCCACCATCAGGTCCCAATTACATATTCAAAGGGCCATTACATGGTGCTTATATGCTATGTGAGACATTTATATTTAAATTGAATTTATTAGCTATTTTCCCTTGTATTAATGCAGTACATCCTGCTCATTTATATTACTTTATTGAAGTATTAAGTAAACATTCTACTGCTGAGCCATTGCATTTTTCACACTCCTCAGTGTTTGTCCTGAAATTTAAAGGAGACTTATTCTGCTTGTGTCCAGGTTCATTCTTATATTTTGGGTTAGAAGTTGTTTAATGTTTAAAAAAAGTAATACTATCTGTATTCACCTTCTGTCTGAAAAACTGTGTTTTAGTGCATTTTCAATGGAATAGCATTGATAGGCAACAGCTTGGGTTCATGTTTACTTCCTGTCAGCTGATGTCATTCACATACACTGCAACCTGAAATAAACTGGGTCACATTTAGAATGTTTACATTTAAAACTATGAAAGGGTTTATTGTATAGTTGTGACTTTGAAACCGTACAGAAATCCTCCAAAAGTTGCTGGAAAACAAGTTTAGTTTTACAAAATCTAGTGTGGACTGCAGGTGTGAATAGACAAGCCTGTACAGCCTGTTAAGAGGTTAATGATGGAAAATGAAACAAAACAAAAACACAACTAAAATACTTTGTTATATTTAGGCAACAAAAGTACCTCGTTCACACGGGACACGAACAGCAGTCTCCAGCGGACCTCCACGGACTCATTTGAAACTTATTTGTGATACGCCATAAGCAGCATAAATGACAGGAAGTAAACAAGGACCCAACAGTGTTTCAGACAGAGGGTGAATACAGGTATCTTCAGACACACAGTATGAGAGTTTTATTAACATTAAAGAGGGTAAACATGTTCCAGTTGAAACCAAAAATAAAAGTATGAACTTGGAATTGAATATAAAGTGTCTCCGTTTATATTTGGTCCTCTTATTTTGTCTTTTATTTTAAATTTTACATAATTTCTGTTTCATTTCTTTGTATTTGTTTTCATCTGCACACCTTTATATCTATTTCATGACATGTACTCTTACATGAAGCTTCCTTGTGAAATAAAAACAAAATATATAGCAGTTTATTTTTTCACCTTCTTCTGTCTCTCTTTTACAAATGTGCTATATGATCAGAAAAAAACATATATATATATATGGTGACATTTTCTCAGTCGAGACGCCACATCCTCTGACTTACATGGAGACTTGTACCTGGACAGGAAATATGGACTTTGCCTGGAGATGTATGTTAAAAGGAAGCACTCAACATAATTGAAGTGCTCTGGAGGAAAGTAACTGTGGTCGCATTGTTCAAGGACTGTGCTGATGTACAGTGCATTAGGGGTGATCCTTTGTGTTTACTGTGCCTGCCTAGAGTTTTATTTTGTTTACTGACTATTTTTACAACTGGCATTATATTGAACCTTTCTGACTTTTGTTTTGAACAGCTAAATATGCACAGATCAAATTTATGGACACATAAAAAAACAACATTCAAGAAACTTTAACATTTCCAGATGTATAAGCTACCGAGAAGGTTTTGTAAACCAGTAAATGGTCCCCTTCCTTTGTGATGTCCTTGTATGCATGTTGCAGGATTTGTTTTGATTACTTGAGATGGATTCATTTACCGGGTTTCAATTTCGAAAAGATAGTTATGTGATGTTTAACTCACGGCCAGGAAGGAAAGGAACATGCTGACCCAAAACATGTTGTTATTTGTCACCCTAGACCTCCGGCTTCATGCATCACAAGCTTTTGAAGGGAAGACGTGTCACACAATACAACATAATACTCTCGATTTGCGTCACATAATACAACATAATACTCTCGATTTATACACAGCTGTGTTTTTAAGCTTCAAAAAAAAGGAGAGACATTGAACTATTTGTAGATTAAAGTTAGATGCAAGAAAACTAAATGTGTATTTAATAAAGTGATGTTGAATGGCCATTTGGCCACAGTTTTGTATTTTAAGATGTTATCATATTACACTACTGTTCCTAATGGTAATGTGAACCCTACTCCTTATTTCCACATAACTATATTCCCAACATCCATCGGTGTAATTTTTGTACACAATCCAAACATAAGGGTTTAAATTTGAACCTTGGAGTTTGTGTATAATGTTCTTTATGTCCAGCCAAGCTTATGCTCTGTGTCCTCCTTACAACTTTTATTTCTTTATTTCTTTATATTTTACCAGATATTGATGCTAAATTGTTGCTCTTACAGCATTTCATCATCCTTAAGTCAGCAGCTCATTTACAGTCTATCATGATGTAATATATGATAGTAGAGAGGGACAATGTGATGAGAATCACGCTTTTTTGAATCACGTGAGGAAATTTCCCCATTTTCAAGTTAATGTGACTCAAATTGGAAGCATGCCTTTTCAAACGAGGCCACATTTAAGCCAATTATGTTGTTTATGTTGTCTATTTGACCCTTTCTTTAGACTTTACTTTTACTGAAGATTAATGTCCTACATTTTCTAAAATATACCAAAAATGTTTATTAGTTGTTGTTTTTTTGTAGGCAGGCTTTAGTTTTTCAAATATCACAAGAGTTTCAAACATCACATACCAGACCTATACTTTTCAAATAAATCCACTGCATGTTTTACCCAAGACAACAGTAATGTGAAGTTGAAGAAATAGAACCAAACATGTTCACTGTGATGGATTTACAGATCCAAAGCAATGTCGAATTTTGTACAGTATCCTAAATAATGCCAGTGCTACAGTATTTTATGCTATTTTATGTTTTAAGCATCCACCTTAACACTGACAAAACTACTGGATAGTAACAGGAAAACCTACAGAAATATGTCATCATCGCCAAGAATAAAGACAGATTTTGTGAGCATGATAATACATATGCTAAATGAGGATGGGAATAGAGCGCTCTCCAATTGCATGTAAACAGCTGGATTGAACTGAAGGCCAATCAACACATGTATGAAAGTGCAATGTTTAACTCCCTGCTGCACACAGGCAGGACAAGCTGACAAAAACATTTCATCACAGTCCCCTCAGCTTGAAATGCCTGTGCCTTGTTAAGCACACAGCAGAGAAATGTTCGACAATTAGCCTAAAAGGACCATTTATTATTTTTTCTCTCAATGGAGAGTTTGACACGAGTGAGAAATCTCTGGCAGGCATCGATTCTTGGCCAGCACGGGTGTTGATTTATACGAGGGGACTTTATCAATCAACCGTCACTGGTACCTTTACTGTTACCACCTGTGGCCCACACTGAAGGAAAACGCATAATTTCAGGACACTCTGAAGTTGCACTCAGAGGGAATCAGCATATTTCATTCATCAAAGATTTCAGCTCGATATGCATGGGTGTGTGTGTGTGTGTGTGTGTGTGTGTGTGTGTGTGTGTGTTCAGGCGAGCAAATGGGCAAGCATGCGTGTTTCAGAAGTCTAAACAGGGTTTGGTTTGGCAATCTATGAAGATTATGAATTCCTGTTCTGAAAATAAGAAACTTTGCTTGTAAAACACAACTTTACATGCAAACAAACAATTTAGAATGCACTGTCAATTTACGACAGACGTTTCCCACAATAGATTACTGCGAAATATCTACTCATGAATCAGTATAGATTCAAGTTGTAACTTAAGTATGAAATATGAAATGCATTGAAAGCCACATGACTGTTATCATCTAAAGCAGCAGTTAGAGTATGCCTTGAAAGCTTTAGTTAGACAGCAGATTTCAAAGTGGCACATAAAAACCCCAAGCCGTAGTTGCAACAGCCTTGTAATCAGGCCAGGGTCATGCAAGGCAAGGCAGCTGCTGTGTTTATCTCAAGTCTTGGTGCTATGGAGCTTCAGGGGTGAAGTCTCCATGTACGCTTGAAAAACCACCATATGGTAGTTTTAGCTTCTCGGCCATGCAGTGACACATTAATCAGTGACAGATGAAGTATTGCTCTGAAATTCATATAAAGATGAGGGGGAAAGGAAAAAGACACATATAATATTTATATCAAGATGAAATGTAAATGACTGCTGCTTATTGTGGAAAATCCACATACATTTGTTTCTGCTGTATACATAATGTCGTAATAGTTCCACTAATAAACCCCATCACAACATATTGACACATCGTCTCTTCTAATGGACAAAAGGATCTACCTTAATGGGTGATTTGCACGAATCATTGATTAGGCTAGAAGCAAAGCTAAAAGGAAAAGAGGGAAGAATAGCCTAGTGAGAGATAATAAGCAGTGACAAGTGTAGCCTACAGTGTGAATCTCATACAAGGATAATATATACAGTATATACTATACACATAGTAGGTCACTGCTTTGAGTGGTCGGAAGGCTAAAAGGCGCTTTACAAATTCAAGTCCATTTATCTCCTCCAGTCTTGACTATTAATAATACATCCTGAGCCTGAACACACACACACACACACACACGTACAGAAAGAAGAAAGAAAGAAATGAATCTGTGTAAAAGAAGGACTTAATTTAAAACCTGAAAAGGACCAAATGTACTGCATATAATTAAGCAATCGGTATAATCTCAGTAACACCATAGGCTAGTGTTCTTCCTTATTGAGAATTTAGGCTATATTATGCTAAAACGGATTAATGTACGTTATGCCTACTTTTACATTTTCACTGTATGACATTTGGTAATTCATCATTTCTAGGTTTTGGTAGTGCTACTTCTTCATTATCATAGTGTGCATGTCTGTTGTTGAGACGCTGCGAGGTGAAACCAATGGGTCAGCGTCTCAGCACGTGGTCATGTGTCACTCACCAGCCAATACAGGAAGTGCCTGGCAGCTGCTGGTGGCGACAATGAACGTACTAGTAACTTAGCGAATAGAAAGTGTCTCCGTGTCATATTAGTAGTCAAAAAACGAATGTTACCGAAATGGAAAGAGCAGTCAGATTCATCATTTTGTCGGTCATTTTCTCTGTATCGCAGGTAAGTTAACGGATGATTATTATAACAGAAACTGAACTGAGTATGCGTCACCAACTGACGGGCCTTTTAGCTGGACTAACCGTCGAAAAACACGCCAGCTACGACTGCTGTTAACTGTCTAAATGTTATTCTAAGTATGTAGCTAGTCGACACACTGAGCTAATATGTGTATCGGAAGCACCGTGTTGTTCGGGTACCCGAGAGACTAACGGCTGCTGTCGGTGAGCTAGCGTTAGCCCGACCGCTAGTGGGGTTCAGCTCGGCTACAGCTCCCTTAACTCAAATTGAATCATACACCTCGTGTGTTGGTCGTTAAAATCTAAGTTAGTTTACTTGGCGTTAAGTTAAATAGTTTAATTTGAGCCGAGAGTGATTTTGACAACGTCCTCTACTACGTCATCAACAAGGAAGTATTTTACATATTTATTTCAGGAGTGAGAGATCATAACATATAGAGACAGACTTATTGATCACTGAGCAGTTAATGTAACTACAGTATGTATGTGTCACTGCTCTAACTATGTCTAATGCTATTGAAATGACTGGTTTGGGGTAAGGTACTTTCTTCAATATTTTCAATATGTGTGGAACTCAAAAGAATAACATTTGTTGCCCGACAGATAAACTGCCAAGAGGCAATCTTGCACGTCTCAAATGGAAGTACACATAAGGAGTACTGTATCGTCCACAATCATTCCTGGACCCCGCTGTCACAAACCCTCGATGCTGCTGTAAGTTCTTCAAACCTCTTCCAGCACTATTCTTTTATTTACATATTAAGCAATTTTTTTCCATTTTCTGTCTATTTGTTTTATTTTATATATTTTATTAATTGTATATCCTTCTATAAGTGGTTGCCTGCTTAAGTGGCCAGTGGACAAACTTAAGATGAACTTAAAAATGTAAAATCTCTTATACACTTATACAGCCTGTATTTATAACCTGGTGGCAATTGTGTGACTTCTTCTATGTTTCCCAATGTTTTGATGGGGAAAATTCTAGGAAACTCTCCACCTATCCTAATCGCTACATTACGTGCTGTCTCCACTTTCTCAGTTGCAGTATCCACTGGTGAATATGACCGGCACGGTGCTGTGTAACAACTCCGGGGTCAGTCCGGATGTGGTGAAGGGCAAAGCGTTGGTGGTGATGAGGGGGGACTGTGACTTCAGCCAGAAAGCTCTGGTTGCTCAGAGCCTCGGAGCTACAACTTTGCTCATTGCCACCAACACATTCTTGGTAGGACATTCACATCAAACTGTATTTTGTCAGTAGAATATTCATGGGAATGTGATTTGATATTTTCGTAATATTTCAGGTGTATTCATGATCAGCTAACTCTCATGGAGGACCGTAATCTTTTTGTTTTGTTGTTGATCTGTACGTGATCATAATACAAACGTCCAGATGTACGAATGTAACATGTAAGATGCACATGCAGAAGTGACTCACGGAAGTGACGCACGATAACAGTGGTGTGGCTGTGGGGATTTCCATTTAAAATGGAAACCAAATTTTCTTGTTTCATGACATGATTGGTTTACTGTGTGATCTTGTCATACTTGTTGTTTGCCCATATAACATGCATAAAATGACTCGCCTACAGCTAGACAAATAATTCTAAATGACTGCATTTATGAAAATGTCTCTTTTACTTCTCTGATTTTCAGATCACCCCATCAGCCAACGACTCAGAGTACACACAGATCCATATTCCTCTGGCTCTCATGAGGTACAGGGACTTCCTTGAAGCACAGCCGGTCAGTCCTTACTTTTCAGTCTTGGTACCACCCCTCTTATAAAGGTCAATGAGATGAAGAATGTTAAACTGGAAAAGTTCCTTATTAAATGTTTGATCCTTATGTATGTCCTCAGGAGTTTGGTGAAGGGATGCAGGTGAAGCTTTATGCACCACCTCACCCAAAGATTGATGCGAGCATTGCAGTCATGCTGCTGATTGCCATTGTCACAGTCGCCTTGGGCGGCTTCTGGAGCGGGGCGTGTGAGAGGTGGGACACTGCAGCTTCACGTACAGTGCACTATCTATACATTTTAATTCAATCACACTAGAGCACATATTAGCAGAAAATATAGTTGCTGCATTGTTAAAACTGCTAAAATGGGTCGCTTAATTTACTTGGGATAGTCGTTAATATACCTGGGCGGCTTGCCAAGTAAAATCTATGTGTGGGACACGCTGGTGGTTATTATGCAGTGACAATGTAATTAAGTGTCGATGTGAATGTATTATTTACTGAAATGTCAACATACAGTAGATGCCATTGTCAACAAGCAACACATACTTTCCCAAAGGTCATATTTATTGCAGTGCTATTATATCACATTGAATGCAACTGTACGGTCCACTCTCTGTGTATTGGATGCTGCCTGGTCTTTTTTTCCCTAAGAACCACCAGTTTTATAAACAATATGTCTGCGATACATTTGATAAAATCAAACGTTTTTCTGTTGTTGGCAGAGATCGGTTGAACGGTGATGGAGGAGGGGGAGAGAGCAAAGCTGACAGCGGAGAGCTTTTCCTGTACTCTCCTCTCAAAGTGGTCATCTTTGTCGCTCTGATGTGTGTGATGCTGGTCCTCATGTACTTCTTCTACAACGTCCTCGGTAAGTGGTAGTACAGATATACAGCTCTTATATACTCTGAAGGAGTCAATGCTTGAAGTGGAAAAAAATAAGCGCCAGCACTCCCTTCCAGACCTTATGCAGATTACTCTGTGCGAACGCAATTCGTGTGTTATCCGTTGTGTCAAGAACTTTTGCAAATTACCCTGTGCCAGCACACTGCATGTGTTTTGCAGTATATATGTCAGGAACTCAGAGACAGACCTCTGAGCAGCCTTGACGCATTAACCTGTATGTGTTCAACTCTGTTCCTTCTTGCAAGAAGGATTGCGTTCGCACAGAGTAATCTGCATAAGGTCTGGAACACCACTTTCTCTTTGACAATTCGTTCTAGTAAAAGGGTCACCTTACCCCAATCAGGAACGTCATGGTTGCAAATCAGCTCTGCGTAAACATTGACGTGCTCAACAGATTTATTATCCCTCATTTAGGACAAACAGCTGAAATGCTCATCAAGTAGAAAGCTGTGATGCCTAATCGCAAAAACAGCTGAGACGCTTGGTGTCAAAAGAAGTTCACGCAAATGCAAAACATGCAAAACATTCCTTTAGTCATTCGATTTTTCCCAACAGCTATGTATCTTCTATAGTAGGCCTGTAATACTCCAATAATATTCCAACTCAAACATTATAGCTTTAAGGTAGTATGTTTTTACATTTACCCAAAGTGTTAATCCTTAAAGTGCTTTCCTGTGTTATTTGTAGCCTATGGTATCGTACGATAGCGTGGAATCAACACCAGCCAGTCGGGCAGGCGGGTGTGCATGCCGAGCTGAGGCGTGTGAGCCATTGATTCAGGTTTTAGAAGTCAAGATCCTCGCACATATTACGCAGCAGGATTAAGAGACGCATTCATATTATTAACTGACTAAAAGAAACAAGGAGATATTGGGTTTGGTAATCGTCCCCCAAGAACATTTGAAGGGTTCTGACTTAAAACTATGCAATTGTACATCATGGACCATTATTATAGATAACTGTGTACTCGTGGGTACCTACCGGCCCGCTTCAAGTACTGGAAGGAGGAGGAGTGATTATATCTGAAGTTTGGTTAATGTGATCTGTGTTTCTTTTTCCCCCAGTTTACGTCATTATTGCTATCTTCTGCCTTGCGTCTGCCTCTGCACTGTTCAGCTGTCTAGATGCGGTGATGCAAAAGATTGGTTGTGGCACGGGGAGGTATGAGCATTGCTCTTTAAATAATCTAAACGCACATTCCACTGCTGTTGGGGAAACTATGAAATAGACAATTGTGTGATTTAGACCAGCAGACAGTGTTATAACTTCACAAAAATGAATAATGTAAAAATAACCATTTCAGCCAGATGTATCAATACTACCTGATGATAAGTGAATACGTGTGAATGTTTTACTGCTTTTCCTGGTTCCCCCATGATTTCAGTAACACATCTAAACAAGACGGACATTATGGTCACAGTGTGTTGGCATGTCTGTCTCTGAATCACACCCTGGCAGACAAACTGCTGAAAGTTTTATTTATGTGTCTGTGTCTTTTTCTAGCTTCTCCATCCGAAGTTACAACTTCTCTGTGAGGTCTCTCATACTGGCTGCTGTGTGTATTAGCATTGCTGTGGTCTGGGGCGTCTACAGGAATGAAGACAGGTACTGTGAGGGGAAAACACATTTATTTATTTATAGTAGATGCTATTTTATTTTCAGCCTACCTGTCACAATGTCTGTGTTGCTGTTTTGATCTTATTCAGACAGTTTAGTCTGAGTGACGACCCAAACAAAACATTTGAAGTCAAAGTCTCGGTAAAATATCAAACATATGACTTTCATTCATGTTGTTCTCGGCTTTGTGTCATGATTTTAGTAGAATTTTCTTCAGCAGGTTAAAGTTAGAAACACACATGCTCAAGTTCAAACACTGTAAAAGAGCTTTTCTTTGTCTTTGTAGCTGGATCTGGATCTTGCAGGACCTCCTTGGCGTTGCTTTCTGCCTCAACTTCATGAAGACCATTTCCCTGTCCAACTTCAAGGTACCTCTTCACAGCCAGAAATATATTCTTAATATTTATTATCTTCTGTCATTAGCATGTCACACGCTGTCCCATTGTACTAGATATTGTTGTCAATGCTGATAAAGCAGTGTTGAAATGTTCAAATAAATGTTTTTTCTCACTTCTGGAATTAATCTTTGATTGTTTTTTTCCCCATAATGACATAGATCTGTGTGATTCTGCTGAGCCTCCTGCTTGTGTATGACGTCTTCTTCGTTTTCATTACTCCTTTCTTCACCAAGGTATGAGTATATGTATGTATACATATGTATGTATATGTATTTATTTAGTTGAATTTTCTCAGGGTTGGAGCAGTTGGGTTTTTCACAGACTTAACTGCCACTTATATGTTGACCTCTTCGTTGTTTACGTCCAGTTAACATATTTCACATGTGCACAAAAGCTTAATTTATGTGAAGAAGTGATGCGACACACACACACACACACACACACACACACACACACACAAATGCACACTGACACCTAACGTCATTGAATAGGAGATGTTTTTGCAGCTCAGGCGTTTGATGGCATGGAGTAACACAATAAGAATGCTTGGCCTCTCTTCTCTGTCACAGAATGGAGTCAGCATCATGGTGCAGGTTGCCCTGGGCCCGGACGCATCAGGAGAGAAGGTCAGTCCTCCTGCATTGCTTCTTCCTTCAAAGGGGAACTTCACCAAATCGATCAGGCATTTTCAAAATGATCAGATGCCACATTGAGTCTTTTCATTGTTTTTTCCATGAGATTTTAAATGGTTGAAAAAATATTAAAGGACAGCCTATTGTTGTACATTATTAAATATCTGGAATTATCATTTATATTATCATTTATAGGAAATCACCATTTTCTTTCAACCAACTCAGGCACTTTTATGCTGACCTAGGATGGTTTTTGAGTCCCAAAATGTTTCACTTTATTGGGAGAAACATGGTTCCATTAGTGAGTTCAATTGAAGGAGTGAATGTGTGTTCAGGAAGAGCAGTGTGCAAGAGTTCACCTAAGTCCTGGAGAACAATCTACAACCTAAGCTTGGTGGAGTTCGCCTTCAGCTTTATTAACATGCTGGCTGATCAGCACTGCGTGTTGTTGATGCCCGATGAGGCCCGATGGACTGATTGACTAACTGTGCGTTGGGGTTGGGTGGGCTCTGTCGTAGACGCAAGGTAACATGGTGGAGGTCCCGGCTGAACCCCAGGCTCCCTCTGAGAAAGTAAGGCCTGACTTGTTAACCTCCCCCTCCTTTTATTAATGCGACATCCTGAGGCCGTCGTAGATGTTTGGTCTCAAGATAGATTCTCATGAGCAGAACTCCCCTTTTATAAAGGGCTCGCCAACTATGTGATTAAAAATATGATACGGAAAGTTCTTTCTTTTGTTTTGTATATTATTCTATAAACACACATGGACTGCCCAAACACATCAAAACTCAAATTTTACTAACTGGAGAAAAAAACCCAAAGTAAGCATTATTTCAGCTAAAAGTATAAAACACAATATATGATATATTACTGGATAATATTGTACCCACAATTGTGTCTTGGTGCCCATACTGTCCGTGTGTATTAGGCTTGTACTACGAAATATATATACCAGAGTATGTAAAAAAAAAAAAAAAAAATCCCGATGGTATGATTTTAAATGCTGTCATAAATACAGATGCTCCACTTTTTATAATGCTGAAATGATGTGACGATTGCAGTACACAGAACGCGCCACCAGAGGTCAGTCTCTAGCAGAGAAAGATGGCGGCCCTGATCGGGCATAATTTGGGTTTTAGTCTTCTTTCAACTACAGTCACAGTTTAAAGCCACGGACCCCTTCAGCCCACCCACACCTAATGTGATCTAATCTATAATGTTCATGACATTCTTGGCTGTTATCCTCCTCATGAAAACAATGTTCATGCGAGATATACATAATGCTTTTACCGTACCTCTGTGCAAAGGGAAGAAACACACACGTCAGACTCTCACATGATCGTCTGGTCAAGTCACTTGATTTGTATTTTGAACACGGCAGTTCTGCTCAAGCTGAATCCCTTTCTGAGCAATGTTTTCGTGTTGTATTTGGCCGTCAGGGTGTCCCATTCTTTTGTTTTTATAGAAGTGTTTCTGTATGTATATCCCATTTGAAAGCATTGTTTTCTGACTATTGTAAGTGTGTTTGCTGCTCAGTTAGAGTTCCCCGGGGTAAGCAGGACTTTTCCTGCAGCATAGCTTATGGTCTCGAGCAATACACACCAAATCACTGCTTTGAGAAACTGATATTAAGTAAAGCGTCAGATTGAGTCAGTGTAACACAATGTAGAGCTCACTGTATTTGGTTGCATACAACACAATAATTCTGCTCTCACACTTTATGTTTATAAACATATCAAATGTGTTTTCTGCTCAGCTGCCAGTGGTCATGCGTGTCCCACGGTTCTCAGCTTGGGCTCAGAACCTGTGTGGGATGCAGTTCTCCATCCTGGGCTACGGAGATATCATTGTTCCAGGTGAGTTCCAAGTATCACAGACGGTGTTTAAACACAGCTGTAAATACTGATGTGTAGAGGTCACACAGGCAGTGTGGCCCAGGTCTCACGTGTTGCGTTAAAAGTACCAAAACTAACTATGTTAATTTAAAAAAAAGCAGAAATACAAATAGCAGCGCGGCTTCTGAGCTGAGAAGCAATAAATAATGTCAACATTTATAGTGTGATGACTCAACCTCTGCGTCCTCGTTGGTCCAACAGGTCTCCTGGTGGCCTACTGCAGCAGATTTGATGTTTGGATCAACAGCAGCAGGAAGATCTACTTTGTCTGCTGCTGCATAGGTACATCACCGTTCAACTATCGTTGTATTAATATATCTTGAATATATATATATCCATCGTTGATCCTGTGAGAACAAGTGTACTGTGCTTGTGTTTGTCCGGCTCTCTCCCTGTAGCCTATCTGCTGGGAATGATCGTGACGTTTGCTGTGATGCTGCTGTCGGGGATGGGCCAGCCCGCTCTACTCTACCTGGTGCCCTTCACCCTGATCACCTCCGCCGTGGTGGCCGGGTGCAGGGGAGAGATGAGGCAGTTCTGGGCAGGAACCACCTATGAGGTGAGACGACCGGTGAGAGAGAGAGTTTAAAGTTATTCTGTGCCGTTTGGGCACTTCCTGTGGGACTTCCTGCGTTCATACAGGTTTTCAGTGTATTTCTGGAGAACTTCACTCTACTTTTATCTGTGACGTATGTTTCTTCACCACCAGTTCATGATACTAAAGTCAACACAGACGGCACTGTTCCAAAGACGGAAAAACACAGTCGAGGCTTATTGACAAGTCATATGCTCACTGCTAGTCACTCGGAGGATGTTGTTAATTTTTACTTACACAAACAAGGCGTACAAGCTTTAGTGCCGAGCTGCCTGCGCACAACATAATAAATGGCTGTTCAGACATTTCCTGGTCTGCTCCGAGGGTTTGCGGCTTCATTATTGCAGACTTTCTGCAGAGTAAGATGTTTTTTTTTCTCTTTCTGCTTATGTTTTAAACAAAACAGTAAAAATGTAGCTACACAGCTTTCATCATTGCCAGTGTGTCATGCAGGTGAACTGAGATTAGGCCGTTTATTGAATGGCAGCCTCAAGGAAAATGATTGCTGACAGGTTTCCTTGTTTCTTTACTGTTTCTTGACCTGATGTTGAAAAGTATGTGAACTCGTTCTGTTGTGACCGGTAGAAGTTTCAATCGTAGACGCTGCTGTTTTTTATTGACTGCATGGTTCACAGCATGAATCTCACAAGAGAACGTGTAATAGAAGCTGCATTTTTTTTTTTAACGTGAGGCATGTTTTCTTTTTACTACTATTTGCCCCCTTTTTTTATTCTAACCTTAATTTGATGTCAGCTCAGCTCTCTGCAGCTGGAGGTACTGAGTAAACACTACAGCATCACCACACTGTAATTACACTTACCCTAATTCAGGCTCGCACTTCAGACATTCCTGTGAGTCACCCACTGGTAGTGTATTGACCGACTCTATTCCAAGATGTTGTCTTTGAAGAACCGAATGTGATCGGCAATGGAAAGACATCTGTTTTTTTACATCCTCCTTTAGCCCGGCGTGTGCTGTGTCACACCCGTTCATTACCATTTGGTGACGTCTCCCACAATGACTTAAGGACACGTTATGATAATTAAGAATAAAGAAATGTGTGTAAAATAGAGATTCAAATATTAAGCAGTGTGTCATAACAAATTTAAAGCAAAGAACAACATAATTTAAGTAACACACTTAATTATTCATGTTTCATCTGCAACTAGCATGAACTGAATCAATGGCTGCTTGGAAGTTATGAAGTTGGCTTAATATAGTACATTTGTAGTTTAACAAAGATCCTGCAAAATCCTTTGAAGCTGTGAACATTTCTTCCCTCGAGGTCCGAGATTGCATGGATGTGTCGCATGAATATGCTCGTCTTTTTATGTGAGAGACAAAAAAAGAGCAGGAAAGAGATAATTCTGATCTGGCTTCATCTTCACCAGGTCTTGGACTCATCAAGGGAACCTTTGCTGCCAGGTTTGCTTCCCTCCAACCCAGACCTCACCCCTCCATCTCTCACGCCCTGTTATAGTGTTGCTTACTGCGATGCCTTAAGCTTTTCTTCGGGGCTTCTTTTAGTCCCCCTTTTATCTTTTTCTTTGGACATTTTAACCCCTGACTTCCAGGGTCAATGTGATATTTACAGACACAACCGATCAAATGCCTTTTTAAAATACAAAGAACCTGGAGGGACCTACCTTTGGACAGTACATAGTTCTGCATTAACTCACCACTAGGTGTCTCTAGTTGATTGAAAATAATCGAAAAATGTCTGAAGAACTTCTCAGCAACACACCTTGTGTTAAAGCTATGGCCCTGGAATACCGTTAACTTCCCCTCATTATTTCATTTTGCTTGTTTTATCATTCTTTCTCCACTCATCCATCTTTTCCACCCAGCAGGAATTAATACTTGCATCCCTCCATCCTTCACACAGTTACCTACATGTCTGCATGTTGCTTGCAGTTATTGGGACCAGGATGTGTTCTCTCTGTGACTTGCTATATGTACAACATGCAGCTCGTCTGGTGTTGTACATGCAGTGCGCTTTGCAATTTAAACTTCCTAAAATCTCTTCGTCTGTCAATTGTATTTGGTAAACCCCCAAAAATATGAATTCTTTCTTTTCTCTTTTTCTTTAGAGGGAAGGACCGACTGCTCCGCGGAAGGACAAATTTGCTGACTTAGAGGGTTGAGAATGCACCCCACCGCTGGATGCTTTCTTAAAAACATTTTAATATTACATTTGCAGAGCGAGAGAACACATGCTATTGATCAACAGATTCGTCAAACTCTACGTGTTTATTTGTCTGCTGCAAATGGCTAGAAGGTTAATGAATATTGTGTTGGCTTTTTTAGTGCCTGAGAGGTTTGTTAGGCTCACGTTTCAGAAGACTGTGATGACTTTGCCTTTTGTGATGATTGCATACGACAAAATGAGGAAGCACTTTATAATATTCAGCTTGACAGTTGTTTCATCAGGGGGGGGGTTTAAATTCCTTGTAGCCACAATATGATACATTTTTGATAACTGTTTTGGGGTTTCTGTGTAACCAGTTTGTATGATGTGATTTCTTTTATCGCCTTATAATAAAGTGAACTTATATTTAATGTTGTTGTAGGTGTATTGTGTTCCTTGTTGAAACTTCCACACGGATACTTGGGGACACAAAATCAAGTCCAGCAGTGACTTATTGCTCTGTTCCACGCAGCTGTTATTGAGTGTACGAGCTGTGAGGAAAGACGGCTTATTAAGCGACTTGTGGGGCCTTTTCTGTTCTGTGAGGTAGCCGGGGGCCGGACGGGGCCAAGCATCAATCAATAGGCTCTTTGAATTCATTCTGCAAC
This sequence comes from Anarrhichthys ocellatus, assembly GCF_004355925.1. Classification (NCBI taxonomy): domain Eukaryota; kingdom Metazoa; phylum Chordata; class Actinopteri; order Perciformes; family Anarhichadidae; genus Anarrhichthys; species Anarrhichthys ocellatus. Next base: position 2,345,836 of record NW_022280038.1, read on the forward strand.
AAAGGATGTCGACGGTGTGAAGATGATAAAACAGTTGGTACAATGAAGACCGTCGGATCACTATTTGTGTCTCATGGACTTGGTGCTAAGGAGCCCATTGAAATTATTTTTTTATAAATCTGTTGAATGTAAAATGATAAAAGAACGTTATTGTCCGGAGGAGGAGCACGAGCCCTCCAACCAGGCTTCTGTAGTCTTTGACGTCTACAGTCCTCATTAGTGTTTATATTGCACACATGCTTGTGTTTGAGTCTTGTGCCACTTCATCATATTTCAATTAGATACGCTCTAAATCATGCAGTTGTTGTAATTGTATTTTTTTTTTTTTTTTTAATCAATCAGTTTGTCCTTCATGATAAGCATGAGGAACAAAAGACTTAACTGACAGCTATGACACATTCTGTAGGAACGTTCGTTATTCCAAACACTAAATATCTCCTTTGTGCCACGAACTCATTCGTGACTGATATAGTATTAATGGTTAATTTATGAAGGCTTTTTATAACAGTTAGAAGCCATCCATAACAAGTTTAGTTAACTAGGTCAAAACAAAATGTGCTTGTCTTATCTGCTTGAATAACATGTTATAAATGTAGGTAAATATTAATACATGTTAATGGCTCTCTCTTTTTATCAGGTTCTAAAGTCTACAGTAATATATGTCAATAAATCATTAATAAAGGATATTAATAATTAAGTCTGCAAATATAAAAGTTGTATATTACTTGGATTTCGGTCTATGTCTACAAATCTATCATAGGAGGGTCATTTTTTTAACTTTTATTAATCTATTTCATTTATTTCTTATTTTATTTTTAACGTATCCAACTGTCTCACTGAGCTTTCTGTTGTTATTGCCTTGTTTTTGCTGCTTTGTCTGTCAATGTCTGTCTGTTTTTAAAGGTGCTATATAAATAAAGTTATTATTATTAACGGTACATAGGAGGTGGTCTTGCTGATGAATTAAAGAGTTGTAAGAAAATAAATAAATAAATGGATGAGGATTAAAACCACCCACAACGTTGTTCTTCTAAATAACTTCTGTATGATTTTAAAAAAAGCCATTACATTTAAAGCCATTATTAATATAAGTATTTAAGTAAGGGCACCTTATCATAAAGGGGAACCGTGCTTTGTTATTGTAGAGCCATTCGCCCTGTTATCAGTGACACAGGACGAGGGACGTTGAATCAATGCATCTCTTTGCTGGCTGTTCGTCACTATTGGGAACTAAAACAAAGCGCACATGTGGCCCGCTGGCTCCGCCTCGGCCACGTGACAGCGTGCGGGCTGACTCAGCCGGCTCGTCACGCCGCGTCAGTCTGGAGTCGCACAATTATGAAAAAGCAACCTTCCGCTGGAGCTGCAGCCGAAGCGGATCTCTCAAACGTCCACCGGGCTTTCCTTCCAAGGCTAACAGAGAGCACCGCCGATAGATGGATAAGAGCCACCACGCAGCGCTTCCTGAGTCTCAACGGTGAAGAGAATGGTACGTGATCCGATCTTTAGTCAGTGGACTACCTTCCTCTGGGCTTTATGTGCCGTCGTGACTGATCGGTGGTTTTGAGTGGCAGGTCCCCCCCCCCCCCCCCCCATGCATGCTGCCTCCTGTCTGTCAGACACCCAGCAGAGATCCCGGTGGCATTTTGCCGTGCTCGCCTGTCTGTACTGTTAAAACACGGTGGCTCTCTCTGTGAGGTAAACAGCGCTGTCTTAGCTGCAAAAACACCCCCAAAAAACCACACACGGGCGTAACGTTGACGATAGCAGGCTAAATAGCTAGCTCGCTAGCGCTGGATGCTAAGGTGCGTAACGGAAGCTAACTAGCTCCCCGGTAGCTCCCCGGTAGCGTCGTTTCTTTGCCATGAAACGACGGAGACAGAGACTCTCCTTAAACTCTCGGACAAACAACAACAAACAGACAACAGAGTGCACGTCAGAGCAGCTGGCACTAGTTTGAGACACATTTCTACCGGATAGTCTGGGATGTCGGACGAGACACGCTGTCACTGCCAGTAACAAGTCAATGCCGCCTTGAGTGGCTGCCAAGTCCTCCGTACGCCCACTGGTGACTGCGTGCTGTCTGGTGAGGGTGGACTGTTTATTAGGCTTCAGACATTGTCTCAACGTTTGTGTTTGTTTGGTATAACTGTTCCTCTTCCTCTTCGGGGCGAGCACGGCCTTCATGTTTTCACTAATGAGTTCCTGTCTAGTCTTGTCTGGAGGAGCTCAGGCTGAATGGCAAGAGGAGGTGACATGTAGCCAAAGTCAGTATTATTGTTATTACACAGTGTGAAAACGAGGCAGTATTGACTAAATCAACGATCATAATATACCCGGTGCTTGGATATTAAGTTGAGATTAGGAGCGAGCCGGCCGTGGGCAAAACCTTTTATGATATTTATGTATGTTGTAATAAAGTACATTATCTAGAAAATCAATAAGCAGATGGGGAAGACCTGACAAATAACGGTTCTTCATCAAATCGATCAATCCATCAGTCCGGCTCACTCGTCGGCAACATTGCCCACAATGGTCTCTAACATTATTTTCATTATTGCCACTTTTATGCAGCTATCTAAAGACAGCCTCACCGTGTTTACAAAAGTAAAACATAATAATGTATATCGTGGATGTGACGGCCAAGCACCTGCACACGTCTGCTCATTTCACTCAAATTGAACAGTCGGATTGTATCATTTAGCCCAACTGTGTATTACAGATCATTACAGATGATCTCTTAGCTTCGTAATGCGATATTGATATATAACCGACATCCTTTTATTAGCTGAGACGCCAGAGCAGCCGTTGCTTTTTTTGCCTCAGTGCAGACCTGAGTAATTTCCCACAGTGCTGGCCTGGTCACATGCCCCGGCTTACATGATTGAGACTTGTGTGCTGCTGCTCTGAGCAGTCTAATGAACTAATGCTGATGCATCAATGCTGGTCTGCTTCATCAGATCTTCATCATCAATCCGTAATAGAGCTTCGTTACTGCAAGTCACAGTCTCTTGCGTAACAGAGGCTGGTTGAACTGGTCATCGGCTCGGGCTTTGGCGCTCTGTGAGTTGGTAGAAAATGGTCTTGCATCACTTTATGGTGCTCCAGAATAGATTCTAGCAGTACTTGTGTGTGTGTGTACTGACCGTGTTTGTTTGTGTGTAGCTGCTTGCGTGTTTCAGCCTGTGGAGTGACTGAGTTATGCGTCTCTGAGCTCTGTTATCTCACGCTCTAATCCAACACAAGCCCATTTGAAGATGACTGATAAAGTTTTTCCAGCGGCTCTGGAGTCAGAGTCTCAGTTTGTTGATTTTATGAATGGAGTGCTTCCCTGTAGATGTTACCCAGCTGATCTCCCCCCCACACACACACACACACACACACACACACTGCTTCCACTCACCCTGCAGAGCTGGAGCTCCTGGGCAGGCGTGCAGCTGACTTGCATGTGCTGTGTACTACCCGAAGAACACTGGAGGGAATAAAAGTTTAATATGTTGCAGTTATTATTATTTAATGTGCAAGGAGAGGTTGGGTATTTTATTTTGTTCTCTCTCTCTCTCTGTTATTTAAGCAAAGAGGTCTAGAAGCAGTAACTTGGCACTGTTCCTGCTGGTATAACCTGGGTTTTCATAGGCTCACATAACCATGAGCTCCAGATGTTGAGAGGAATAGGCATCACATGCTTTACATTACTAAGTCATACAGCTGCTTAGAGCTGCAAGACTCGGGGTGGCATGCCAGCATGGTATCGGCTCATGCTGCGTAGTCTTTCAGAGCTGTGCCTACGGGGCGCAATGGGGAGAGCTGGTCACATTTTGGTCTCATGACTGTATTAGCTGACTTTCCTGTCTTTATTGCAGCCGCTACACTTTGATACCAATTTGCTTCTTATCTGAAGGTTATATTGAACTGTTTCCCTCCATTTAAGATTCCTTTATTTATATATATATGTATGTATGTATGTATGTATGTATGTATATACACACACACTGTATGTTCTCTTTTAATGGTGCCATTACAAAGGCCTATTTCGATCCTGTCTTGGCACGATCAAAACATATTTACTAGTACTGGTTGTAATGGCTCGAGCTGTAACTGAGACTTGGATATGAGCCAGGTCACCTGAAGCAGAACTTTCACATTGTGTCCTTAGAGGGTCAGTGTGCAACATTCAGAGTATTCATTCTTTCTTTTTGTTGCATGAAGTCATAGCACAGCCATTTTGTCAAATAAAGGTTCCATTGAAACACAACCCGGGCCGTTGACAAACGCTGTTGAACCGGTTTTGAAAGGAAATGTTCAAATGTTCGAACAACTGCCATGTTATCAATGTGACTGGTCAGTATTCAGAGACGTGATAGACCTGAGTCCTGACTTCCAGTTTGTTTGGGTAAACCTGACTTGAGACCTGCTCCGGCAAAAGAAAGACTTGAACAGTATATTTGTTGGTATACTTTGCTTTTCTGTAGACTGTCTGGGGCTGCAACGAATATTAACTATCTGCCAGTTACTCTCTCGATTAACTGTTTGCTCTATACCAGAAAATAATATTACATTTCCATCTCAATTTACTAAAACTAAAAGATAACATCTTCAATTGACTTATTTTGTTCAACAAACTGTCAGATATTACATTTACCGTCATATAAAACTGAGAAACCAGCAAAGATTCACATAAAAAAACAAAATTGGAACTGCAGATTTTGTACTTAATAATTGATTAATTGATTATCAAAATCATCTAATTGAATAATCTACTAATCCAAAGTGTATAATGTCTGCGTCTATATCCAGATTTGTAGTACCTCTGGGGGTTGTGCGGCACAACTGAAGCTCCCCTGTGATGCGACTCAATGCAAAGAGAAGCAGCGGTGAGGAATTACGGTGACAGGAGTTCACTGTAGCGTAGAGAGTGCCCTAGTTCTGTGCCCATGCTTATAAATATAGCCATATACCATATATATAATCAAATATGCGTCAGAAAGGTAAGGCAAAACACAAACCCATGGCCTACTCTTATTTTACTTGTACTTTAAATGGTTAGTCCTATTTTAACTCCGTGACGCCTTAACGCAGCAAACTACACTTTCTCAAAATAAATAGGAAAAACAGCTTCTGTTGGTTCTCTGAGAACCAATCTTCTCTTTGGCTACTGCTCACGTTTAAGTGCTGACCCCATATCCTCCACTCTTTCTAATGGGGAATAGAATGGCCAAGCCAGATGTTATCTCACCCCCGTATTACGTCAGGCAGGGCCAGAGGGGAATGATGGGTCGACCAGCCAGCCCCGTCACATTGTTGGGAAGAAGGAGGAGGAGGAGGGGGGGAGGAAGGGCTCAGCTGGCAAGGTTTCTTCGCTGTGTGTGTGTGTGTGTGTGTGTGTGTGTGTGTGAGACTGTGTGTGTGTGTGTGTGTGTGAGACTGTGTGTGTTGGGAGGTGACAGCAGGAAGATAAAGCATGAGATGTGTGCGTCTCCGATACATTCGCTTCAATGAACGCATGTTGGTGCAGATGAACATGACCGACCACACACACACACACACACACACACAGAGGGACAGAGTTCATAACGTTGAGCGTCCTACATTGTTGAACCCAGGGAGATGGAAAGGTCCTGGGTTATATTTCCTACAGTAACAAAGTAATCATAAACTGGAGCTCAGAGAGGAAGAGGGAGGGAGCGAGGAAGTAGAGTGTGTATGTACGGGTGTTTTTGGCAGGAGCTCTGAAGTATTCACTTCTTTTCTTGCAGGACATTCTCAGGTACCATGGTTACAGGTTGGCAGAGCACAGTCCTGCCTCATCTGCCTCATTAACACTTTGTTAGATCCAGACAACGACGCCAGAGTGTTGGTTGAAAGCATTCTTCCACAGCGCAGGACAGACATTGATTAGCTCACTAAGTCAATGAACAAGGGGCCACTGAAGAGTCAACGACCAATTACAAGGCCGCATGTGATAATAACAACAAAGCTCATAATGTTGGGTAGGCTACAGAGTAAAATGTATGAACGTGTATAAACACATTGAAGTTTTAGGGGTGTAACGCATCATGAAACTCGCGCTTCGGATCATGGTTTTGAGTCATGGATCAGAACAAAAGACGAAACAAAAAGCAGCAGATATAACTTTAAGAGATCACGTTTTTTTTTTTATACACCGATACCAATTGTCGGTGATCCATATTGGCCGATACAGAATGTTTCTGTTGTCTTGTTACAGCATTCTAAAATGGTTTCCGCACACTGGTCGCTAAACAGTCCTGGAATTGTATTAATTGCGTATGACTGGAAAGCTGAGACTCTCGTTGAGCCAATGAGCCCGATTGTATTCATGTATGATGATGTTTGTCCCCATATCGTCCATTTCACATCGTGACACCATTTTAAAAAACACTTTACATCACCGTATAAAATGACCTGTTGGATAATCACAGCCTCATGACGCAACATAGGTTTCTTCTTTTGGGGCCAAAGCTATTTTAAATGCCAATAGTCAAGTTCATAGTCAGCGAAAGAAGAAAAACATCAATATAACAGGAGACCCCAAACGTTTGAGCGGCAGTGTATATAAACAAAAAGGGCTTTCTGAGCTTTCTGTGCTCGCCATCAAATTGCTGGAAATTCAATTCTTGCAGAAATCTCCCAAATGTCAAAAGGTTTTTGATACCAAATCACTGCATGCATTTTCTTATGGTGTTCTTCAAGATGTAGTTGTCTTGACGTAGTATTTACATTATTAAAGCAAACTTTGTTGAACTCATTTCCCAACTCATGCATGTTGTGGGAAGAAAAGTGAGTAATCTATCAAGATGTCTTTGTGTGGACACACCCGATGCAGACTTCTTCCAGAGGGAAGACTCACTCTCGATAACAAAAACATGGTTCCGTATGAACCCACGTTTGGGGTTCCGTGTCTCTTTAGTTCACAGGGTAAACTTTTTGGAAATGAGTTTCAAAAGAAGTGCGGAGCCCGTGTTGTTGGGAGAGGTTTTGTGTGCTGCGTTAGTCACAGTTGGTGGTGTGTCCTCAGTAGACAACTAGGTATATATCATTGAGGCCTCTCCACTAATCCTCTCCCACACCCCCGCCTCCCTCGTCTCTTTCTCCCCACACCAAAGTATAATATCTAGTTGGTCTCAGACACATTCATCCGTCCCCCCCCGAGTGGCTTCTTACAGATTAACCGTGGATGGATTTTTGGAGGCTGCCACCTTTTTCACTGATCGCTCAGCGTTTAACTCGGGTCCATCCGTGTGGTAACGGCGTCGCTGTAGACTTTGAGACGCGTATGGAAGTCTTCTTTTGAGAGACGGGAGGTCGAGGGAAGTGCAGCGATTTGTTGCCGATGATCCAGTGCTCAGGGGGGAGAAGCTGTGGCGACTGTGGTTTGTCCGGGAGATGCATGAAGGAGCCTTGGCATGTTTCTGTACAAAGCCCTTAAACACAGAGATGAAGAGGAGGAGGACATCCAGGTACAGGCTCGGTGGCACTGGTCAAAGCGGTGGGGTGACCTGTTGGTTAAGATGTGTCCGTAAAAACCACCATTTGTTGTCTGCAGCATAGAACCAGGGTCACTATGGACGGGACTCTTGACACCAGAGAAATAAGAGACTTTCGGGAGAGATGAAATGATTGAAATTCAGACATATTTGGAATTGTTGGCTTGCTGGTAGCCGCCTGCTTCACAGATTTTCCATCCCTGGTTGTTGCAATACTATTGTTTAGAGTTTCACAAAGAGTTGAAACGCTTTGGTGGGAAGCAGGTGACGGTGTTTGCAGGTTTCCCTCTTTTGTGCTCGGAGGGATTAATGGTGCTAATCGCTCTGAGCTGTACCGGTGGGAACAATATGGCATGAGGCATTTAATTGAAAATTCCTGGGACATAAATCCTTGTTTTAAAGGAATAGTGATGCAGAATGCTATTATTTTATTGTGGTTTAGAAATTTGGCAGGCACCTGTAGCTGATGACTATAGTTATCCTAATTGTTTTGATTTGATTTTTTTGATTTTAAAACTTCTAATCCGTTTGATTTCCCGAGACTAAATCCTGGATTAAGGGGTTACGAGCCCTCTTTCAGAAGGATGTTCTGTTATTTTCAGAGAAAACAGACAGCTTATCACTTTTGATTTATCCCCATGTTTGTTTTTTGTCTTTGTGAGACTATGTTGGACATCATGTCGGCACTCTTTGTAGCAGCGCACTCGCTAGCTACGCAGACGAGCAAGCGACCGTTTTCTTATTTGATTGTATTCTGTAAAAGCAAACATAATAAAGCTGTGAACACAAATGAGGGAACATCAGTCCACTGCTCTCAATATGAAACTGTTTCTCTTTGTTTCGCAGTCCCAGAAACCCTGGATAGAAAGCACTTTCACCAAGCGGGAATGTGTCTACATACTTCCAGTGTCAAAGGACCCCCACAGGTATGTGCTCAGAGGCGCTGTAGTGTGCCCGTATGTAATTGTATGGTGCGTGTGTTAAAGTAGGCCCAAACCCTAACCACTACTCTCCAAAGAGTAAATGAGTCTGTTTCCACATAATTTTGATGTATATGTTTGTCACTGTAATTATAGCGTTAAGTGAGGGGGAAGACCAGTGATGAACCCGTGTGTCATATCTTCTTACCTGTCAGCTGTTTTAGGGAGTTTGGATTTAATCATTTGGATTCAATAAAGTCTGATTCCCATTTCATGTTTACTGTAAAATTTGAATTATTATTCATTTTAAATTGTAAAAAAGTTTATTGTGTGTGTGTGTGTGTGTGTGTGTGTGTGTGTGTGTGTGTAATCATGTGAAGCAGGATTTTCCTGCAGACTTACTGGAATCTTACAAAGCAGTGTTAAACTAGTATGGAGAAGGCTTCTTATTGACTTCTCACGCAGGCCACTCATTCACAATGTACCGTGTGTGCATGAGAAGCACACACAAAATAGTTGAATTAAAGGTACAGCAGCTGGTATAAAATGCATCCAGCTATAAAGAAATAGGCAAAGAAGTTTCCGGCAGTGATGTTTGTTCTTTGTGTGTAAGACATTTCTGTTTTTAAGTTACACTTTCCAGAAGTCACAGTCCTGACATTCTTCTTGTACACTCGCAGTGATACATGGTTACTTCTGTGTTTTCTTTTACATCAATTATTTGCCGCTGGGTTTTCTTCACTAACTACAGTACGTGCTGCTGCTCAAAGATGATTCAAAGGTGTTAGTGGAGATGTTTAACATTAGGCCAAAGGCCTGCATGTGATGGAAGTGAGAGTTTGGCAGGTTTCACATCCCTCTCTTGGTTAAAGGCCAAGCTAACCGGGCGTCCTGCCCAGCTGACCGATAACCTTCCATAATGTCCTCAAACTTTGTCTGCCGAGAGTTTGCTTTTCATAGGAGAGATCCGACTGTTATTACAGTCTTTGTCAAATGTACTCCACATTTTGTATTTATTTAAATCAATGATTAATTATGTTAAATTAAATTCCTTCCAGATGCCTTCCAGGATGCCAGATTTGCCAACAGCTAGTCCGGTAAGTATTTGTTTGTTTGTTCCCTTCTTTCGTTGTTACCTCACAGGATTAGCCGGAGAGAGTCTATGCTAACCACTTACTTTACACCAGAAAAGACATGCAGGAAATTTACCTCCTGACTTTATGTCAGGATTCACATTCTCACCTCGGGTAATTAAAGGAGGTGTGGAAACTAGAACGCTTGAACTAGAAAGCGCATTCTCACATGTTGCATATACAGTTAACGGTGATAATAGGGGAAAGATTTAGATTAAACATTCATATTCAATACTTAAATGCCAAATCTCAAACAAGGACGGAGAAAGCAAAAATAGTAAATAAGACGCATTGTTTCATAATTACTGAGAATTTCAGAGAACGGGAGACAGAAGCGGGCTTCCCCTCTCAACCCAGCGACTGTTGACAGTCGGCAGCAGATTGTATCCGATGTGTGACGCATGTTAAATGGTCTTAAATATGTACTTGGTGGCTACATACAGGATAGATTGAAAGCTCCTTTTTGCAAACTTTCAGTTAATATTATTTCCCTGCTCTTGAATATCTGTTTCTCACAGTGATTTATAAATGTGCCATAAATTAAACGCACTTTAAATGTGCTACTGTTAATATTCAGTTTTATCTGCTGTGTTCTGCAACATTGCTGCTAAAAATGTATAGAATTGAATAAGTACATTATTATTATATCAATATAAGATGATATCTGTTCACCTTTTTAAAGATGCTGCTGTGGACGGCTGGTGCGGCAGCACGTTGGCTTCACAGCCAGCTTGGCCACGAAGTACTCGGACGTGAAGCTGGGTGATAACTCCAACCTGTCCATGCCCGAGCTGGAGGAGTGGTCGGTGGAGAAACACACAGAGGCGAGCCCCAGTGATGCCTATGGTGTCATCAATTTCCAGGGAGGGTCTCACTCGTACAGAGCCAAGGTAGGACGGCAAAGTCTTCTCTGCTGGAGGGCATGCCGCTCATGTCAAATACAGTTGTGTGAAAAAGTGTTTGCCCCCTTCCTGATTTCTTATTT
>NW_022280038.1:2356778-2367899 GCF_004355925.1 Anarrhichthys ocellatus
AAAATAAGAAATCAGGAAGGGGGCAAACACTTTTTCACACAACTGTAACTGTGATACAGATGTAAAACAGTCTTGCTCAGTATTTGAAGGTGTTTTCTTTGATGTAGATGTGTGGCGACTCTCTGTGAACGCTGTTTACATACATTTAACCCTGTGTGGTAATGTGATTATGTTTATATATTATGTTCATATGCATTTGTTAACCACCAAACACAAAATATAGAAAAGAGGGGGGAAAAAGGGATCATGGGAAAAGTATATCCCCAGTCTTTATTACTGGTTATTATTAATTATCAAAAATGTTGTGCTGACACAATCGATCAATCAATTAGTAGTGATTCAACCAAACCTCGTCATGCTAGCTTTCCCCGGCTAATGTGTTCATGTGAACATGCTTGTCTTGTGTCTGTGGGCAGTATGTGCGTTTGTCCCACGACTCGCGGCCGGACAGCATCCTGCGGCTGATGCTGAAGGAGTGGCATATGGAGCTTCCTAAGATCCTCATCTCTGTCCATGGAGGAGTTCAGAACTTTGAGCTGCACCCGCGCCTCAAGCAGGTGGTGGGCAAGGGCCTCATCAAAGCCGCAGTCACCACCGGGGCCTGGATCCTCACCGGAGGGGTCAACACAGGTCTGTAGTCTTGACTGAAACATAACAAATAAACGTTTAGGTCATGGGAAAATAATACGGCGAACGTGTGAATGTTAACCTGCCCGAGTGTAATAAAGAATTGCTATTGTTATTGAGTAGACACGGCAGCTAAATAACTCTTACTTTCCACCCCTGCTCACTTATGTATTCTTTATTAAAGGAACACTCACACACACTTATATTGTACTTAAACCTGCACAAACACACACCATCAGAGGGTGATGCGCTGATGTAGCAGAAGTTGTAATACCGGGCTCTAAGCGTGTCATTTGGCTGTGTGTCGTGGCCGAGGTGTGTCTGCAGCCACAAGGCGACGTTAAGATGCTGTGGTCTGATCATAGTGTTTAAATCATTACTCACAGGGTCAATTACCCAGACCAGTGATTACTCCTAATGCCTCTGGCAGCCTGACCAGTTGGGATGGTCTCCTGGATCACAAATTACTGCTGAATCCATGAGATCCATTAGCTGAGCACTGTGGTTCACAAACAACCCCAGGACTAATGCACTTGTTGAGGACTTGGTCGCAGAAGCCTGAGTGTCTTGGCTATTTCTTTAAACATGCATGGTTAATGGAATCTGCACCATCTAGCACACTTTTACTTGACAGAGACTTACACCAGAATTCTACTTGCCAAATATATTTATTAAGGGGAATTTAACTGAGGTATGCCAACGGTTAAGTGGCAATAAAACCTTGAACGTGTATTGATTGTTTAATGAATCCTTCCTAAAGGTGTGGCGAAGCATGTGGGAGACGCTCTCAAAGAACACTGTTCAAGATCATCGAAGAAAATTTGCACTATCGGGATCGCACCTTGGGGAGTCATTGAAAACCGGAACGATCTCATTGGCAGAGACGTAAGAAACAACTCTTGCAATCCCCTTTGTTATTATCTCCTCCTAACATACTTAATAACCTCTCAATCTATTTAGTCTTGAGTCATGACAGCATGGGTTTTGTCCTAGATTGGTTTTATTCTCTCCTATCCACTTCCCTTGAACTACCTTCTCATGTCCACACTGCAGATTGTCGCTCCGTATCAGACGCTGCTGAACCCTCTCAGCAAACTCAACGTTCTCAACAACCTGCATTCCCATTTCCTCCTGGTGGATGATGGGACAGTGGGAAAGTACGGCGTTGAGGTTCAACTGCGGCGGGACCTGGAGAAGCACATCAACCTCCAAAGAATACACGCACGTAAGAACAACTGTAACTTCACTACAACAAGAGATCGTTAGTGATCACTTTAGATCTAGAAAAGCTGTCGCTGCATCATCTCAGAAGAAGAGCCCATGACTTTGTGTGTACCCATCTAGTGAAGATGCCACACTTGCATCCATTAAAGTACTGAAATCCATATAAGAAAACATTTGCCAACTTGAGTTTTTTTTTGTCCTGAAGAATATTCTTTTATCATCATTTTGTTTTTAGGGGCTTTGAAGTTGTACACCAGAAAGGTTCTCCACACAGTGTTGTACAAAATTCAAAATATGTGCCAGTAAGCTAATGGAGTGCCCCCTTCTTACAAGAAAAACAAACTTAAATACTATGTTATGTTAAAAAGGCTCAAACGTGCCTCCCACAGACTGAAAGAACTCCTGTCACTTGTTTCATTTTGACTGCACAGGCATCATTGCAAATGGACACGGTCAATTCATTATTATGTATTATCAATTCATAATTGACATGCAAATTATAGTATTTCCCTTGAAATGACCGTCTGCTTCTCTCTATCTTAAAGGAATTATTCGCCCAAAAATGTAACACTAACCTCATCTTGTCTGTCAGTGAACTGGTGGAATATGTGTGTCCACATGAACACACAGCATAAAATGACCATCAAATTACTCCAAACAGAAATTCCATCTCCGTTACATAAAACTGAAGCAATACAATTTACTAATTTCTTCCTTTTTTAGCTGTGAACACCTGTTGTCGATATGCCTCATTCATGCGGACTCAGTTTTAAAGCTAGTAAATGTTCTGATCATCATATCATATGAAGCTAGTTGGTAAGGGGACTAAGTAATGTTCCAAAGTTTGGCAAAAGTTTTGGCAAGAAAAAAAACTGGAATGCCGTTATCCATGGGGTCACCTCAAGATATCTGAATGAAAATGGGTTCACGAGTACCCACCAGCCTCCTTTACCTAAATCTGAGCAACAAAACAATTTATGGGACATAATTAGCGTGGGAATGGTCATTATATTCTTCGATCATAATTAACTTTTGCCCCGGCATTTCCTGGATGTTATTCATTAGCAGTTAGATCTGGTTTACAAAATACTGTAAGTGCGGATATGTGTAGTGTATACTGAGGTGGGAATACCACTACTTCTAGACGCATCACAGGAAAGCAACCCAAACTTTGAGTGGTTATTTGGAGTCATTGATTCCTATATTAAACATTACCTATGACGGTAAGTAACCATTAAGAAGTCAGTTTGTCTTTGCCTGGTGGGAACCAGATGATAACAGTGAGCTGGCTATTATCATCTAAACCTCTTAAACTGTCACTTGGGTGGAGCTGTATTAAGGGAATAACACTGAAGCTGAGAGTAATAATGTAACATAAACCGAAATGTTAAGCTCACTCTTCGTTTTCCTCCTTGTAGGAATTGGTCAGGGTGTTCCCGTTGTGGCTCTGATCTTTGAAGGGGGTCCCAACGTGATCCGGACCGTGCTGGACTACCTTCAGGAGAGCCCTCCTGTCCCAGTGGTGGTGTGTGAGGGGACCGGCCGTGCTGCTGACATTTTGGCCTACGTCCACAAGCAGACCGAGGAGGGAGGGTAGGACGCACACACGCACAATCACAAAGGACAGGGGTGGGTGGGGAAATTCCAATCTTTCCAAAAAACGTTTTAGTGATTGTGTAATCACAATATAAATGGTCGGATGATTGCAAAGAAAGGAATGCATGGAGAATCAGTAGTATTGGTTAGTGATTAATTAGGAAGGAGTTACCCAGAGAGAATGATCAAGTATGATGCTGTTAGTGATGATTCATTTACTGTGCCGTAGACGGTGATGTTCTTTTTTTCTTTTTTTCCATTTTCTTTTTTTTACAATTCGTCTGATGCCAGCTTGGTCGGTGGCTCCCATCTATTTCTGTCCCAGAAGGATTTCTAACAACCGAGCCGCAACCCAGTCTGTTATAAGAGAGTTGAAAGTAGTTGAGCTTGTGACAGAATGCAGTTAAAAGTAATCTGCTGACGGGCTTAATTAGCCAATGAAATTTGCACGTAGTGCTGCAAAATGATGAGACAATCGCACAAAGACCACACTTTGTCTTTCATTTGAATGCATCTGTCCATGAACTTGAAACATGCCCTCATCCTCTTGCAAATGCCACCTCAGCCAACATTACTGCTGTGTTTAGTTTGATTTATACAAAACAGTGATCCAGTTTAACTACTTATCTCTGTGCTGCTCCTATTTAAGATCTATCTTTTTGTTAGCTTACATGCAAAGACTTAATTGACCAATATCTTTATTAACTTAACGGTGATTATGAGCTCTATTCGTTCCGTCAAACCAGGATTCTCCAATCCAGCTGTGCAAAAACAACAAAAAGGTAGTGATTAGATACAGGAAACATGCACCGATCCAGAGGAGATTAAGGTTTAACCATTCCTTTGAAGGTTAGTTAACAGCAAAAGGCAGCTAGCATAGTACAAACTAGCGTCATTGAACAAATAAAACCTTTGGAAGTCCCAGAGGGATTGTACGGCTGAAGTGTATACTGTTGAAAACCTTCTCGCAACGTGTTCCCCAGAGATCACTCTGTGCACTCTGTGGTGGAATCCAACCTGTGTTTTAAAGCTGTGTGGGTTTGAGCAGTGTGACCGTAGCCATGTTATTCTGTAATTCTTCTACAGTAGTCTTCCTGTTGGAGTGGAGACCGACATCATCGCCACCATCAAGAAAACCTTCAACTTCAGCCAGAGCGATGCCATCCACCTCTTTCAGACTCTGATGGAGTGCATGAAAAGCAAAGAATTGGTAAAAAAAATTTAAATCGCTTTCATACTCTTCTTATCTTTAATGTTTTTATATTATTTACTCCCATTTTAAATGAGTGTAGCGGTAAACTTGCAGAGATCAGAATCATTTAACATAATTCCTGGAAACCAAACACAAAAGCTTCTGGAGAAAAAAAGACGAAATAGACCCGAAGCATAAACGGCTATGATGGTCCCACTGTTAGTTTGCAAACAGTAATATATCACAAACTCTTGAGACATCTGGATAATTGCCGGTGGGAACATGTTGATAAGTCCTATCTTGTTTCTTGGAAAACAGATCACTGTGTTTCACATCAGCTCCGATGAGCACCAGGACATCGACGTGGCCATTCTGAGGGCTTTGCTCCAAGGTTAGTAGATGACTTCTCTCTGAACCTTCAACTTCTTTAACGAAGGGACCGAGTCGCATGAAGTTGATTCGGTCTATTCATGTGCTGAGGTTGTTGGCATTGGGAGATAAAGATTTCAAGACTTTGTAATGTTTTCATTGTGATGAAGATATGCTTTGATAGCAGCGTTCCCCCTGTGTCCCCTTCTCTTTGTGTTCCTGAGGAGATCATGTTGCTCACATTCACAGCGCCTCCTTATTCCAACACTGCCGGTCACTGAGCTGTCTCAGTCTTATTCCTCTTCTTCCCTACACTCTGTTAGAGGAAGAGAAAAAGTTCTCCTTTTGTCATTATGCGGTAGAGGATTTGTACTTTTTTTTTTTTTTTTTATATTTTGTATGAATGCAGTTGGAAAAAAAGAATTCCTACTTCATGATTTTTAAAAAAAACTCTTGACAAACTGTTGTGTGAACAAAAGCATTCTTCGTCTCAAGTGTGGAGCAAATTGTTCACCTGAAAGAAGTGTGTTGTACTGAATGTAGGTGGGTCGCAGTAATTCTTGTAATTCTTGTGTTTTTAGACAAAAGCAAAGGCTTTGCGAGTGACAGCAGCTGATGGATAGTCTGCAGAAAATGGTTCTGACAAACAGACGGACTGAAAATGTCCACTCAGGCAAATATTTGTCTCCCTAAGGCGCAGTCCTCGTGGTGAAACAGTAACTCATCCTCAACAGGACCCTCGACTACAAAAGCTCTCAGGCCTGCTACAGAATACAGAGTGCTGCTTTAAGATCTTACTCTATTTAACTGTGTTTCAATTAATTCAGCAGGCTGGATATTAAATGGGAAGTTTGAAACTGCCATCGCTGAATACATCCTCTTCTCTA
Source organism: Anarrhichthys ocellatus (assembly GCF_004355925.1). Taxonomy (NCBI): domain Eukaryota; kingdom Metazoa; phylum Chordata; class Actinopteri; order Perciformes; family Anarhichadidae; genus Anarrhichthys; species Anarrhichthys ocellatus. The sequence goes on from NW_022280038.1 coordinate 2,362,674, forward strand.
CGTGTGGATTTTTTAAGCAGACAGACTCTGTGTATAACTCTGTGTCCAGTGGTTATGATTATTTGATTGAGATGGTTCCTAGAGGACAATAAGCAGATTATTGTGGAAGAGAGCAGGAGACTGAACTAGGATTTACTTTGTCGTCTAATCTGTTAGACGACACAGTTAATAAGGTTTTACTCTCCTGGGAATTACTATTTGTGTACGTGTTGTTCACACACGGCTGTACCTGTGTGTTTCAGGAACAAACGCATCAGCCTTCGATCAGCTGGTCCTGACTCTGGCCTGGGACCGGGTAGACATAGCCAAGAATCACGTGTTCGTGTATGGACAGCAGCTCCTGGTACGTATGCGTGTTTATTTGTTGTGTGTGTGTGTGTGTGTGTGTGTGTGTTTTTGTTCATGGATGTTTATTTCGCTCAGCATTAGCTCCAAATCGTTGGACTTGCCCAAAATGACCCCGATAACCTCTTGCTTACCACAATCTGCAGTCTGAGGAGCCGGGGGACTGGACTCGGGCAGGCTGCCATGAACACTTGTCTTGACTGTAACATGAACTCTATTACAATTGTCTTTAGAAGCTGCCCTCAGTGCTGATGTTTATTTTGAAACTTGGGGGGGAATCCTGGCTTTTGCGTGAATAAGAGGATAGATGATATTCAATTATGTTGCTTGTGTGTGTTTTTTTGCAACGGACATATTTTTGGTCTCTCCCCTCACTGCGTTTGTTTTATAAACAATCATTTGCTATTGAAATATGGTTCATAACAACATGTTTATCTTTGTGTGTGTGTGTGTGTGTGTGTGTGTGTGTGTGTGTATATAGGTGAGCTCTCTGGAGCAAGCAATGCTGGATGCACTCGTGATGGACAGGGTGGATTTTGTCAAGTTGCTCATAGAAAACGGTGTGAGCATGCATCGATTCCTGACAATCAGTCGGTTAGAGGAGCTCTACAACACGGTAACGTTATGAAACGCCTACCAGCCGCTGAGTAACAGAGATGAGCTGTGTGTAAACAATATCTACAATATATACATGAATGTTTTTGTATCTTTTTAATTTTAGAAACAAGCTCCCACCAACCCAACTCTCCTCCACCTGGTTAGAGATGTTAAACAGGTATAGTCCGTCCGCAAAGTAACGTTTTCATCAGTGGACGTTGAACCAAAGCCTGTTCATTCACCACCACTGTGCCTGCTTGCAGAGTCATCTGCCTCCAAACTACAAGATCACGTTGATTGATGTGGGCCTGGTAATTGAGTACCTGATGGGTGGGACTTACAGGTGCAACTACACAAGGAAACGCTTCCGAATCATTTACAACAACCTCCATGGCAACAATAGGGTGAGTCAATTGTCCAAAATGTCTTTTTATGGTTTGATAGTTAAAACACTGGTCCGTGTCTTAACTTTATTTAAAGTGGTACGATGCACTAGAGTGAAAACCTGGAATGTCGTGTGTATGTAGTAAAAAAAAAAAAATATGAAACTATCTACACAGTAACATTGAATGCATTGTATCACTGATGTTAGGCCTGAAGCTGTTGTTGTAAAAGTCGGCAGAGTAAAATCAACTAATCTGAAAATGTGTTCATGTTCTGCACAGAGGTCGGGGCGCCACACTGCAGGTCCTGGTTCTCATTTGAGGAAAAGTCACGAGTCTTTTAGCATGCAGGCTGACAAAAAGGAGAAGACGAGGCACAACCACTTCATCAAAACTGCACAGCCATACAAACCTAAGGTAAGTATTTCAATAAAAGGAACAGGGCTTCCTTTAGACTGGAGCATTCCACATCCCTAAAAATGAAAAGGTCTCGTGATAAAGCTCTGCATCTCATCAAATGGGGGAAAAAAGTGAAGTCAGTCTGCCTCTACTCCTCTCACCGCTGCTTCCCTCTCCTCCCAGCTTGAATCTTCCATCGAGCAGAACAAAAAGAGGAGCAAAGAAGAGATTGTGGACATAGACGACCCAGAGACGCGGCGGTTTCCCTACCCTTTCAATGAGCTGCTGGTATGGGCTGTGCTGATGAAGAGGCAGAAAATGTCCCTCTTCTTCTGGCAGCACGGCGAGGAGAACATGGCAAAGGCACTGGTGGCTTGTAAGCTTTGCCGATCCATGGGCTACGAGGCCAAGAAGAGCGACGTGGTGGACGACACCTCGGAGGAGCTCAAGGAGCACTCAAAGTAAATTTTTCTGTGGCTTTGATTCGTGTCGGGTAGCTATAAAACTGTCACATTTCTTTGTAAGGACTAAACAAACTGTGCTGACGTATTTCAGTGAGTTTGGGACGTTGGCAGTGGACCTGCTGGAGGAGTCCTTCAAGCAGGATGAGACCATGGCCATGAAGCTGCTCACCTACGAGCTGAAAAACTGGAGCAACTCCACCTGTTTGAAGTTGGCCGTCTCCTCCCACCTGCGGCCCTTTGTGGCTCATACCTGCACCCAGTTTCTGCTGTCAGACATGTGGATGGGACGGCTGAACATGCGCAAGAACTCCTGGTACAAGGTTCATGATCCATTTAGATTTTTATTTTTGATATTTGTATTTGGTAAAGTGTTGTCAACAGATGCAGTGTTCTTGGGGCTTAACAAAGGTCTGCTTTCGTATCTAATCCCTAATTTCAAGTACTTTGTTGAGGTGTTGGACTGCCACCACGATTCATGGTTAGGAATAGGAACAGAATTTAAACAATATTTAAACTTGTTTATCACAGGTGACCTCCTACTAGCGTTTCCTGAATTATCGATCAAAACCCATTCATAAAACCAGAGGAACTATGCACTGCAAAAACACTTTGGTTTCAAGTTCTGTTACAAAAGACACTTTTTCCTCCAAACATTTTTAGTAATTATGAAAATAAATAGATTAAATAAGCTTTTCCTGTAGCTTAGTAGCTTAGTAGGGTTGATCTTCTTCTTAGATGTCTTCCCTAAATTCCCTAAGTTATTTTTCTAAATTTGGATTTGAATACTCAGATGAAATGATCATGCTGTCATTTCTTTGTGTTTGGTGACAAATAAACAGTCTCAAGTGTTTGCATCAGTGTGGAGACCTTCACAGCAGCCTGTGTTATACTATATGTACACTTGGGCAATAGAACACTTGGGGATTCATTAGTGCATGTTATACAAAGGACGTTCTTGACAAATATAGAAGCATCCACCCACCTGAGTGTGTATGTGTCTCTAGGTGATCCTGAGTATCTTGGTGCCTCCTGCCATCCTGCTGTTGGAGTACAAATCCAAGGCTGAGATGGCTCACATCCCTCAGAGTCAGGACGACCACCAGATGACCATGGAGGACAGCGAACACAACTTCCAGAACATAACTGAAGAAATCCAAATGGTGTGATTTACTCCGTCCCTCTGTTTTTGTATTTTTATACCGTCACTTTTTTCCTTTTCTTTTGAAACTTTTAAATATGGCATCTCCCCAGCGTCAAAGCAGTCCTACAATTAAATAAATCTTTGAAAATTTCCAAATTCATGAAGATGAAACATTGTCCATAGTTTAGATGGTGTTAAAGGGTTCATGAGCTGTGAACAGGTTGTAGTTCTGTTGTGTAATAACAAAAGTAGAAAAGCTACTAAAAGATTGTTGATAAATACTTTTTGCTCACTCAGTCATTTATTTGCTTACTTTCGTTCCCTCACATTCTTCTCTTTCCCCTGCTTGTTTTCTCTCTCTTTCTCCCCACATTGTGGCCTGCTGTTGTCTAATTTGGGCCTTTTTTTTAACCTCCCTGCAGGATGTGTTCAAGGAGGCCAGATCCCACGACCACGTGGAGGCAAAGAGTGACATGGAGACACAAATTCGCTCCAGACAGCTGCCCTTAACCAGGAAAATATATGCCTTCTACCACGCTCCCATTGTCAAGTTCTGGTCTAACACGGTATGGAGATTACAGAAGAGAATGCACACACACACATTTACACATCCATCCAGCCATCTAGTTTATGGCTGTTTAGCTGTGTAGGATTCTGGGTAAGAGGATGTTGCTACCCAGGAGCAGTCGCTTAACGCAGATACAAACATAAATGAGCAAAAGGGACTTTATTGCAAAGCTTAGTTGCTTTTGCTCCTTTGGATCTGGAACAGTTCAGTCAAAAGGGGTTGTTAGAGATTTGGTCACTGCTGATGTTGTGAATCAACAAAAACAACAAGAACATGACTTTGATTGCTTGATGTTTATGGTTCCCTCCTCCAACATGGTCTGACACAAAGCCCTGCAGACGCCAGCTGTGATCGATAGTCTGTCCATGAATATCACCAATAGGAGATGGGGACAAGGTGCAACCTTGTCTTATCAGGCGCCCACACACAAAGTGGCGAGACATGGAAGAATGGAAACGCAGCTCTCTTCCTCTGTATTTTAGCAATGAATGGGCGGACGGGCACATCACTGCCCTGAGGGAACACAGTCATACAGATCACAATCCACAACATACATCTAGTTAGACCCCTCCATTATTTGTGAGAAGTATTTAATCCAATGCTCAGCAGTCGGATAATCTCCTTCCCAGAGTGGCATAGCAATGTGAAATTGAAACGCCACCCTTTTCCCCCTTTTTTTTAAATTAAATTTTTTTAAATAAAATATAAGCCACTACTTTTTCTGCTCTCCATTAAAGCCAATTAGAAGTGTTCACAAGTGGTACGCAAATGAGGGACTATGTCCATCCCGCTGCAGCAGCACTCCTACTGGTTGGCTTAGTGGAGTGAGGACGAATCTGAAATCGATAGCATGAATTGACACTTAATTTAAAGAATACTAATTTATGGGCCACAGACTTGTCAAGAAAAAAAAAGCAGTGGTCGCAGTTAACGCTTCTTTTTTCACTCATCTTTTCTCGCCTGTTCTTATGTTTAGTTACAAGCCTGAGGCCGGTTCTCAGGAGCCTGGGCGACGTCATTGAGGGTTTTATTTTCAGGAGCAGGGTCACTTTTCAGGCTGTTCAAGACTGAGAGGTGCTGATACCATCACTGAAACTGTTATTCTGCGTAATATAGCCTGTGCCCAAGCTTATCTACATCTGCTGTACCTGCTTCCATTCCCATTTCAACACATCAATGCAGCACACAATAGCTTACCGATCAGACGTGAGTGTTAATGGCTGATTTTCCCAGCAGTTCACACCTCCCATGTCAAGGTTCAGCAATTTTTTGTAATCCCAAGGTGTGTGTGTGTGTGTGTGTGTGTGTGTGTGTGTGTGTGTGTGTGTG
>NW_022280038.1:2367909-2382055 GCF_004355925.1 Anarrhichthys ocellatus
TGTGTGTGTGTGTGTGTGTGTGTGTGTGTGTGTGTGTGTGTGTGTGTCACAAACTTTCCCACAGTCTGCAGTATGGTTGTTCAAGCGCAGGTTAAACAATAGTGGGGAATACATTTACCATTGGGAGACTATCATGTGGCTTTTACTTGTTTCTATACAGAAATGGAAGAAAACACAAGAGAAGCTAGTAGAAGTTGTTATGACTAATGTCTGGTTGATGAGAGCAGTGAACAGTCCAATTTAGCTTTATTCAGTGTTGCGACAAAAATGCTGACTGTTGCAGCTTTATATTAGTAGAAAATTCCAATCTCCATTTCTTATATGATCCCCTGAACCGCTCACCCCTCCCTTCTGAGAGCAGACTTTGTTGGGAACTGTGATTTTCACTCTGAGTCAAAATGGCAGAGTATTTACTCCCGACTCAAAGTGCCATGATGAGGTTGAGCCCCTTCGGAGGGCCTCGACTGACCTCGTCTCAAAATATAGAGGAAGCCCCTCTCGGGAGCTTTCTGAATTTAGAGGCTCTTTGTCCTCACAGGCCAGTGATCATCTTAGTCCAACAGCTTAGATGCAGTGTAGCCACATTTCTGACATGCAAAGTAAAAAAGAATGACTGCATTCCCATGCTTGGGAGAATGAATCGTTTACTTACATTCGTTGTACTGTTTTTTGTGTTGTGTATCTCACGTTGTCAGCTCTTCTACCTGGGCTTCTTGATGTTCTACTCGTACGTGGTTCTGGTGAAAATGCCTGTTTGGCCTTCTCCTCAAGAGTGGGTGGTCATCCTCTACATATTCACCTCTGCCATTGAGAAAATCCGAGAGGTATGTGCAACATACAAGTGTTACGCACACATTGTTAGGCTCTATAATGTTTAAAAAATGTCAGGGTAATGAAGATTCCATTGTTTTTGTAGTCCTTTAAAGACTCACCAAAGATTGTAAATGAACTTATCTCCTCAGTATTATTTCACACTCTGTTCCTTCTCTCTCCTTTTTTCCCAGATGTTTATGTCTGAAGCCGGAAAAATAAGCCAGAAGGTAAAGGTGTGGTTCAGTGACTATTTCAATGTGTCTGACTTTCTGGCCATTGTTACCTTCTTTATTGGCTTTGGCTTGAGATTGGCTGGAGGTCCTGCCTTTGTCCCCGGGAGGACGGTGTATTGTCTCAATATCATCTTCTGGTACGTGCGACTACTGGATATATTGGCTGTCAACCAGCAAGCTGGACCGTATGTCATGATGATCGCTAAAATGGTGAGTTCTTGTGAGAAATCTCACCACAACATAATGAGCAGACGAGAATGTTTTTGTCCACAGTGTTAAAGTTGTTAAACAGTGTTACTATTTTTCCAACCATGTTTTTTCTGGTCAGAAATGCAATGAAACAGGAATAATATTAATGTTTTTACGCTTACACTACTTTGTTGATGTGACACTGTAATAAGCCAAGAACACGTGATATACAGTAAGAACTTATGAATGTTTTAATAGTTATTGTATGGTACCTAAGGCCATGACAGTACAACAGACTGCTTTAAATTATTCGCAATTGTTTAATAGCTTTTTAGGTTAAACTGTAGTCTGGACATATAGTGAGAGAGTTGTTGTTTTTGTGCATTCACAACGTGATTTCATCAATATTTATGTATTAATCAGTTCAAACATTCATATTTAAACAGCATTAATCATCTGCATGCTGTTACCAGGTATCGTAAACCTACTGTATTATCCTGGGCAGCCCCGTCAGTTATAGAACAGACATTTTACCCGTCGTGCTGTTATTGGGTCCATTTATTGTGCTCCATGTCGTAGTTTTCAAGTATTTATATAACCTCTGAGGTGAAAGCTTACCTTCAACAGATATTGGATGAAATATATGTTAAGAATGTTTTGTTTAATTTAGTTAAGAGGAGTTTGACAATTTTTTGTATATATGCCGACTGGTTTTCTTGAATATTTGCTAAATATGAAGCTAGAATAAGCAAACAATTAGCTTAGCTTTGCATAAAGACAGGAAGCAGGGGGAAACGACTACCATGCGTCTGTCCTCAGCTTATTAAATCTGCTTAGATGAGTTTTTTTTGGGAGATACAAGCAGGACGATACCTTTTTTGAGCCATTGACTTCCTGAAGTCTAATTAGTGAACTGGCTAAGTGTGTTTTTTACCTTTGGACAGAGCCAGGTTAGCCGATTCACATTCACATCAGTCTTTATGCTAAGCTAAGCAGCTGCTAGCTGTGGCTTTATATTTTCTGTAGAGATGTTAAAGTGGTATTGTTCTCAGCATGAAAGCAAATAAGTGTATTTCCTAAAATATCAAACTCCTTCTGTAAGTGAATCTAGATTTGATCAGAACACAATCAAGTTTCCATCACGTACACCGTCATAGCTGTCAAGTAGTCGTAAACCTTCAACATTAATGCGTCTGCCCTGGGGATTTCAATACAGACATTAGAAAGATTTTGTTACCCGGCAGCTACAATCAATAATTGCGTTGAAACGGGCAACTCCGGACCAAATCAAAGACTAGAAGAACATGCTCTATTTTCTATTTTCCCGTTATTTAACCAGCTGCTATATAGAAAGTGAAGGGACTTTAAAAATAGTGCTGATTTTGTATCTCCAAAGTAGACGTTTTTTTGCACACAAAAAAACTGTCTTGATGTCCTTAATAAGTCTAATATTATTTCAAGTAGTGATCATGCCATCAGTCATACGTTTCATTTGGAATCTCTGACATCTCTTTCAGGTGGCCAACATGTTTTATATTGTGGTAATAATGGCTATAGTCCTGTTGAGCTATGGCGTACCCAGGAAAGCCATTCTGTACCCAAACGAGGAGCCCAGCTGGACGCTGGCCAAAGATGTGGTCTTCCAGCCATACTGGATGATGTACGGGGAAGTGTATGCCTATGAAATCGATGGTAAGGACGATGAGGATGGTAGGGGAGATTACGAGGGTAAGGACAGTTTTATTCAAGGCTTCTCACCACGGCATGATGGCTGATTGTCACTCAAGCACTGTACAAATCAAACCCACGATGCCCTAATCATTGCCTCCGCCTCACAACGTCTTTCACACAACATGGGTCACGCGTCGAAGCAGCCGACGCAGGTATCTTTTGGGAGGGCAGGGCTTTTTGTTTCACCACAGCATCGACTGCCTCGACTCTGGCTAACGGGCAGCGGTTAAGTGATCATCGCTTGAGTCGGTGCGCATTTGACGCTTCGGTGCAACAAAACACCTGGTTGTGCTCCTTAACCTGAGTTGGAATCCCAAGGTTTCACCCACCGTTGAAATTGATCACATGGTTCATCACTGTTACTATGACCTGGAAGTGGTGAATAGTCTCATGTCAATTACAAAGTCTTAAGTTTGTTGTGTAGAGTTAACAAATGCATTTAAAAAGTAATTTAACGCTCAAGGTTAATCACAATCAGAGTATTCCTTTGAACAAATCCTAGTTAGAGTGCATGTTTCTCAACTGTAAGCAGCTTACAGCTGTTAGTGTTGAAGTAAAGGATAATCTACACATGTATGTGTCGTCCTTTTTTGGGATTTACAATTATTACAGCTAATGTAACAATTAATGTATAAGCATAGCCCCAGTTTAAACATCACAATGAATACATTAATTACAAATACAAACAGGATTTTATGTTAAAATAAATAATATTTTAAGACGGTTCCAAGTGAGTATTGTCCTATTTTGTCTTGGTATGTATTTTTGCGTGGTATGGTTACATTTGAACCCACCCAGGTCAGATAGTAAGTTACAGATTGTGCAATAAACAAGACTCGGAGGTGATATCTTTAGCATATTTGGGGGGATTGGTATGTGCATGCATACTTGCGGGTGTGTGCATGTGCTAAATGTTTCCTCCTCTTCACAGTGTGTGCCAATAACACTGAACCATCAGCAAGGCCCCTGTGTGCAGCAGGAGTGTGGCTGACTCCTCTCCTTCAAGCAGTCTACCTCTTTGTACAGTATATACTGATGGTCAACCTCCTCATCGCCTTCTTCAAGTGAGTTCACAACATTTCACTGCTAAATCCAGAACAATGTGGGTACTCGTTAGCTTTGGGTTGTGTGTTGAATCTATCAAATATTGCTGGGATTCTCCACAGCATCATCCCCGGTGTAATTTCTGTACACTCTGTTTTCCAGCAATGTGTATCTGCAAGTGAAGTCCATTTCAAATCTGGTGTGGAAGTACCAGCGCTACCACTTCATTATGGCCTACCATGAGAAGCCTGTCCTCCCACCTCCCTTCATCCTCCTCTGCCATATCTACTCCCTGTTCTGTACGTGTAGAAAGAGGAAGAAGGAGCTTACCTACGGACCAAGTACGACCACACTACTGTCGTTTTCTGGCAGAAACATCATGTCTCCTTAATATTGATTATTAAAAACCTGCCATTTATTTGTCTTTTTCAAGAACAACCAACTGGGATTAAAATGCGTTGTGTGTGTGTGTGTGTGTGTGTGTGTGTGTGTGTGTGTACACAGAACAATGCAATTGAACAAAGTGTTGCTGCTTAACTGGGCATTAAGTACGGCATGTCTGCCTTCTTGCTTGCTTTCTTTCAGAGCTGTTTCTCACAGAGGAAGACCAAAAGAAGCTTCATGATTTTGAGGAGCAATGTGTGGAGACGTACTTTCATGAAAAGGATGATCAGTTTCACTCTGGGAGTGAGGAGCGTATTCGTCTTACCTCAGAAAGGTGGGGCTGTTTATGGCCTTAAAGATGCACTGTGGAGTTTTCTTGTAAATATACAAAAGCTTTGTTTAAAGTCAGCATTACTCACCAAAATGTATGACTATGTCTATCCTTGAGGTCTAACAAATGTGCATGCATGTGCGTCCTCGTGCCTGAGACAAACTAACCAGGGACTCTTTCATAACAAACTTCTCCAGAGAGCTACTAGAGGTGAAAACTCCACAGTCAAATGAGTAACATAGCCTACTGAATATACAGTAATTCTGAAATGAAAACATTTCCTCAAAGTATTAGAAATAAGAAAAACCCAACCAATTTCAAAATGTCATTTAACACACGAGCTGAGCTGTGGGTAACTGAGTCTACTGTTTGTCATTTCCAGGGTTGAGACCATGTGTTTGCAGCTGAAGGAGGTTGGCAACAAGGTCAACTTTATAAAACGCTCTTTGCACACACTGGACTCCCAGATCGGCCACCTGCAGGACCTCTCAGCATTGACTGTGGACACCCTGAAGACCCTCACTGCTCAGAGGGCGTCAGAGGCCAGCAAGGTCCACAATCAGATCACGCGGGAGCTCAGCCTCTCTAAGAACTTGGTCCCCAGCATCGGCCCTGGGGCAACAGACACTGGCCCTCACTCCAAATCGTCCGCGATCGGAAAACGCAGTGTGGGGGCCTACTTCGCCTCCTCTTTTCCCCAGGCAGGAGCCAACATTGCAGATTCTCTTTTTGGGATTGGTGTAGGGGGAGGGGCTGGGACGGAAAGTAGCCGGAAAGCCGGGCACAGCCATGGAGCAGGACTGGGGCTGGACCCCAACCTCAACCCAGCATTGAGTCCAGAGAGGAGGGGGTTATTTGGGCTCGGGCACCTTGCTGCAGAGGCCGGCTCCTCGGGCAGTGTCGGCTCCAGTGCCTTTGTACAAAGTGCTGTGGCCATTTCCCCGCCGGAGCTGCGTCTCCGAGGCCACTCTCTCACCCAGAGTAAGCTGACCCGTCCACAAGAGCCGGCTCTTTTCGACTCCCCATCCAGCCTGCCCAATGTGCCCTCCCCCGGGGCTCAGTTCCACATCAGCAGCACCCCTTCCCAGCCCAGTGGCTCCAGTCACCCAGAACTCGCCCTAGCTAGGCTTTACCAGCAGCCCCTCCAGCCAGACAGCACCACTGTAGAGTTTGGGGCATTTGTGGGTAAGTACGAGACAGAGGTTGAATCTGGTGTTGATGAGGAGGTAAAAGAGGAGGTTGAAAACTGTGTGTGTGTGTATCCTACTGTTGTCATTGTCTCTAAGACTTCGGGCTCTGCTCGGCCTGCCTGCTTGCCTGCTTGCACTGCGAAGCCTGAGAACACAGAGGTGTTAGGAGGCAGGGGGAGAGAGAGGGAGGTGGGGTGGGGGTACGTGAACAAGGCGTTCTGTGACGACGAAGGCCGATCAGGCTCTCCGAGTGGACGGCGTACAGACACTGAAGTCCCACTGGCTCCTGAGGCTGAGTCATCCCTGGGTGACACCCACGGAAACAGCAGCAGCCTGCCTGGTTGTGCGCATGCCCCTGCCGTGGCGCTCGGGAGGCCCCACAGACGAAGGAGCAGGGAAGGGAATGTGTCAGGACCACCTGCCCTACCAGCGTCCTGCTATGAGGATCAAAGCGGGTCAGAAATCCCGATTGACAGGAGGAACACGGCAAGAGAGCCAAACACAAGAGGTTTGAGTTTCAGTCTGAGCTTAGGCTGAGGACTACGTCTGCCGGGTGCTCGGGCCTGTCCATCTCCAGATCAGGATCCCAGGAGACCTTAAGCTGGTGGCTTTTCTTCTCTGCTCTGTCTCGACCTCGTGTCTGTCTTGTTTACTTTCTGTTCCTGGGTGGTTTTGAGGTCTTCCCATGTTTGGTTGACTGGTTGAGGTTTTCCGAGCTCTCTATGATTTATGGATTTGTTTGGCAGGTGGAGGTGAGGGGGTTTGTCATGAGAATCAAATGTTTCAACCTGATTATTTAACATTTGTGGTGATGAGCATGTCACCACATTTTTGTGTTTATCTTGTTCTGAATGCTTCACAACGATTGCTTTAGATTTAACAATGGGAGTAGCAAACAAATCTCTGTCAAATAGTTCTAGCAAATAATTCTGTGTGATTGTTTTGGTGGGATATTGTTACATGAGCCAAACATTAATTACTAGGGAAGTACTTTATTCTACTTTATTACAGACTAACGGGGCTAATGTCCACTGACAATATGTTTCTGGTTTTAGGGCATAAAGACAGTTTGGACCTCCAGCACTCCACACCCAAAGAGACTTCCAGCTCCAGCAGACAGCAAAGCCCGGTGCCACAGACCAGATTGCAGGTATGTTTGTGTGTGCGTGTGTGCATAAATATATGAATAAATGTATGGTTATTTGGTGTATGGACTGTATATATATATTTTTTTTTCTAATGTACTTACTTGATCTGTCTTTGTCTCTGTCTCTTCCACAGGCTCAGCCTCAAGGCCACGGTCATATCCGAGCAGTCAACTCCTACGCTGGCTTCACTGAGTTTGATAGACACCCGGCTTTCCTCCATCCTGACTCTAGTAAGCTCACAAAAATAAGAAAACATCTGCTAAGGAAGAACCTTTTTGAATACATGTGATCGTTTTCTGGTTGGTGATTGTTCATTGTGTTTTTGTAGCTCTGAAGAAGGACAGGAGCAGAGTGTCGGCTGAAGACATCCTCATCCACGAGGACCCCCGGGCTGCAGTACTGGTAAGAAATGTGTCTATGTATGTACTTTCATGATTACAAAGTAAAAACAAATACAACAGCACAGCTCTGTAAAGTTTAAATGTTGTTAACTTAATTAATGCTGGTTTCGCTCGGTGTTTAACGACTCCTCGTTTCTCCACCAGGAAAGAGTTCAGGTCAAACCAGCCCAAGCCAGCAGCCTGTAAGTGTCACATACACACAACACGCACACAACACATACACACACACACGTACTTCTATACCTGTGAGGAGGACCCTGATTGACATAAGACATTCCCCAGCTCCTGACCTTAACCCTAAACATACTACAACTAAATGCCCAACCACACCTCCTACTCTATATTTAGAGGAGTTCATGTTATTTTACCTGCGGCCGTGTACCATGAGCTGAACCCTTGGGCTGTAGGCCGCCTCTCTTTTAACCTAAACCTGATTCTAACCAATTCTAAACCCTCAAATAGGCCTTTTAAGTGCTGTCTGAAGGCGAGGACCCGTCATAATGTTCTCATATTCCAAAATGTCCTCATTCTCTAGGTCTAATTTTCAGTCTGGTTCTCACAAAGATAGACGTGCAAGTAGGCTACGCTCACACAAACACACACCTCTAAAACGTTTAAGGACTCAAATGAAAGTCAGACCAGTTAATGTCTGATTTAAGTTTGTTTCTGATGTCTATTTGTTTTTCACTTATTTAAAACCAGCACTCGATGATACACACTTTATTCACACACCACCTTATGTAAATGCATTACACAAGCGCTTTCATCTGATTTGTTAAACTAATGTCTTTCTGTTGTCTCTCTTGCTCTCGATCAGGCGAGCTCCTGGGGAAGATGCACCAAATGGTAAGAAGATGAGGTTCCTCCATCTTGCGTGGTTTAGTTTGGTCCGACTCGTTCTGTCTGGAACAGCTGGTCCAGCAGCATTTTCACAGGGAAAAGGTCAAATGTCACTTTGATAAGAGAGCCTGTCTTGGCATCCAATGCATGTTTGTGTGATAAAATCCATACTGTAACATCTCCCCCTTTTTTGCAGTCATTTTCTAATGTTTAACTGGAGAACAGTATGTGGTGTGATTGTGTTCTGGCTTTAGCAACAGAAAGGAGGATGTGTCATTTTACTTCCTGGATATTACAGAATGTTTTAGGAGATTTATTCCAGACCAGGAAAGGTTGATAGAAGTCAATGAAAGATCTGGGGTAGTGAGCAATATCAACACTATTCCACAGATATTTCAACTCTTACATTTGCAGATATTGCATTAGATGGTGTTTCAGTTGAGATAGAAAGCATGCCTGTTTTGCAAGTAATTATGGATCTTTGTTTATGAAAAATCCTAGAAAAGGGAAAGGGAGTGAACTCTGCTGTACAACACTTCGTGTATGTCTACTCATATTTCTGGATGAATGCTTCACTGTGCTTTTCTTCTTCTGTAGTTACAGCAGCAGTTTCTCTCTACACGCCTCGGCACTCCCACCTCGGAGCCAGAAAGGACTGTAAGTAACCCACACTGACTGAACAAACAGCACAACCGACTCAAAGCCGTACATCAGGTTTAAACGTTTCGTCCGATTGGCTGATCAACAGAGGATTAAGCGGCAACTGTTTTGATAGTCAAAGTACCAAACATTTGCTAGTTCCAGCTTCTCCCATGTGACTATTTTTCTGCTTTTCTACATTGTTTTTATGTCTATTGCCATTGTTTACCCCCCAAATAAAGTGATGACAGTAAGACGGGTCTGGTGAAAATGATACCTGCGGTGATAACTATGGTCTATTTTGTTCTTGAGTGTTGCACTTGATGTTTTATTATTTATGAGAATAAAAGGAATATGCAAGAAGTTTAACATGCATATAAATATTAATTTAGTTTTTTACCCAGCGACAGAAATGACTTGCAGGAAGTAAAACTGTCGAGCTTGATCTTTTGTTGTGAAGTCGTACAGAGACATCTACTGGTGGATGCTGAGACAGCTCAGGGTGGTGTTTTTTTGTTTCATTAATGTTTTTCAATGTAGTGATTATCATTGGCATGTTCATTGAATTGATCAAATCTGCTAATTCTGTAAAAAGATTAACGGTTCTTTCCTTTTTCTCCATAGCTATTGGCTCTCCTTTCAAGCCCATGGAAAGCTATCAGTACTCTGGTGAGAAAGCGAGAATAAGATGTCAGTGTTTTATATATTATTTTAGTTCCCAAAATTGATGATTGTCGATTTTTTGTTATATTTAAACAATGCATTTAATTTGCTTGCTGTCTGTGGGTGAAAATGATTGTTTCACTGAGGCAAAGAATAACTCTACAAAGTAGTTTCACCGCCGACTCCTCTCACACGGTTCTTTCAACCTGTTTGTGTATTTATTGACGTGTGCTCGCATACTTTTCCTCCTGCAGCTGTAGAGCGCAACAACTTGATGAGGCTGTCCCAGAGTATCCCTTTCACCCCTGTGCCCCCTCGAGGTAAGTCTGGATCACGTTGCATACCCAGACGTGTCATTTCAGGTGAAAACACCGCAGACGGTTCTGAGAAAAGACAACCGGCAGTTGGAGAATGAGGAAGTTTGGAGTGAGATAAGAGATGTGTTTTCTGCATTGTTTTCTCCCTGTCACACCTGCAGTTGCTTGCTTTACAGTCTTGTCCAAGTTGTTGATGAGCAAAGTATATCTTCTGCCTTGTATGTGTGTGTGTTGTATTTTTTTCTATCATTATTTTAGCTTCACAATTCAGGAAGTAAAGATGTGCACTCCACTGAGTTAGCTATTAGATTTAGCTCTGACCAACTGGTCCTAAGCAGCCGGAGTGTTTGGTTTTTACCTCTGTATTCTAGTTCTTTAAAATGTCACATAAAAAAGATCAGATTCTGGTCTTAACTCAATTCCGACTAAATATGCAATTACTGTGTTTTGGTTTTATAGGTCAGTACAGACGATGTACAAAAACACAATAACTGACCAAAGTAAATATAGGGACACCTCACTTTGCCACCAGCGGATATAAACCTTCATTCAACAGTGGTCTTAAAGCTTCTGAGGAAGTGAAGCAATCATCTATCTGTTGTTTCCTTGACACATCTGTTGCACAGTTTCATGGCTCTCTCTGAGTGACATACCCAAAACAAACTGTCTCTGTGCCAGTTAAACACTAGACAGGTAGTAGAAACTTGGCTTGTTCACTGGAACAGATGTCGGTGTCAGGCGTTCCTTGTAACTGCATTGTCTTACATTTTTTTGTATTTCCTGTCTGGTTCTCTGTTGTACTCGTTGCGAAATGTCCAAAATATAATCAAGAGAAAAAAGACTTAAGATAAATAAGTACCTGGCATGGCAAATATATCCCTAAATAAAGAGTTAATGGGTGAAATCGCTACTAAAACAGGCAGTATTATAACATCAATTGAATAGTACAGCTACTTTATGTTTAGAAGATGGTCATTAGAGTGATTTTTGTCAATGTTCGCGGATGGATGGAGAAAATGGAGAACCTTGAGGAGCTATGAGAAAGGAGAAACCTGCACCAAACGTTTTCTCGTCACGTCCGTGCAATCATCGTCGTGGAACGTGTAACCGAGGCATTGCTCACCTGCTGCTCTGTGTTTCCTCAGGGGAGCCGGTGACTGTGTACCGTCTGGAGGAGAGCTCCCCCAACACCATCAACAACAGCATGTCTTCCTGGGCCCAGCGGGGCCTCTGTGCTAAAATAGAGTTTCTCAGCAAGGAGGAGATGGGAGGAGGACTCAGACGGGCCCTCAAGGTGCTCTGCACTTGGTCAGAGTACGACATCCTGAAACCAGGACATTTGTATATAGTCAAATCCTTCCTTCCTGAGGTGGTTCAAACCTGGCAGAGCATCTACAAGGAGGACACTGTGCTGCACCTTTGTCTCAGGGTAGGGAGTACAGACACGTCCCCGGAAGAGCCCATATACTCACACATTCCCTGTACTGTTCAGCTTGTTTTCAGTTAGATCTAGTTTGATGTTTTAATGTGCCACTTTTTGAAAGCGTAGTGTGTCAAACAATCCGGCTCTGCCTCTTTAAAATTACACAGTTGTAATCTCAAAATGCATAAGAGTTGTTCGCTATAACGACATACTGCTGAAGCCTAAATTAACTGCCATCAAACATTAACCTAAAAAACTGTGGCTATGACAAAAGCATTTGTTTCTCTGCGTCACTCCAGGAAATTCAACAACAACGAGCTGCTCAGAAGCTGACGTTTGCCTTCAACCTAATCAGGCCGAAGACGATTCCTTATTCACCGAGGTGAGCACGCGTTGAAGAAGGGTTGGCAGAACACGGACGCATAAAATCCCCCCATCTCTTAAAACCGGTTTAATTAAGTTCTTTGATATGTTTTCTCATGATTATAGATGCTATGCACAGCTAAGTCACACACATTGCTTGGCTCATTGTGGTTTGGATTATTTAATTGAGGTAGTCTGTACAACAGGTGATTTACACAGGAACAAAGCCCTTTGTACACCCAACTTGACGAACACGCCTCTGCATTGCACTTGGATTCCCAATGTTTCCAGTCACTATGCTAAGACAACTGTCGGCTGGCTTCGTATTGAACAGAGACACAGTTTGTATTGATCAGGAAGTAAACAAAGAAGTGCATTTCCAAGAATGCAAACCTATTCCTCTAAAGGATCAAGACATTTGAAAACCCATGACATCATCTGATCATGGTTTGTTTTCAAATGTTTCCACAGTTCTAAATGCATGAAAGGTAAAGTCACTTAAGATGCAATGCAGTTGTTTTAAACTTCACTGCTAAAGCCTCAAATTAAATGAACAAAAATGAAACCCGAGTCCTCTTTGTGTTCAGGTTTCTGGAGGTGTTCCTGCTCTACTGTCACTCGGCGGGACAGTGGTTTGCTATAGAGGAGTGCATTACTGGGGAGTTCAGGAAGTTCAACAACAACAACGGAGATGAGATCGTCCCCACCAACCTCCTGGAGGAAACCATGCTGGCCTTCAGCCACTGGACCTACGAGTACACCCGCGGAGAGCTGCTGGTGCTCGACCTGCAGGGTAAAGACCCTCGACACACAGAACCTCTTAAAAAGCTGTCAAGTTTGTTTTAAATGTCACTTTGGTACATGGATGAAACATGAATCACTCATGGAGATGTAGTTCCTCGCATGACAGATGTGTTTACCTTCCTCCACTGTTTACCTCTGCACTTATCAAAGTTATGATGATGATGATGAAGCTGGTGTGTTTGTTGTGTGTCTCTCTGTAGGGGTTGGGGAGATTCTGACGGATCCATCAGTTATTAAGAGCGGTGAGAAGGGGTAAGAGTCCATGTTCTCATTCACACATGTTTTGCATTATTCTTTTTAAATCTTGTTTTGGCTCAATATTGTAAAGCTGAAACAATGAATTAATTGTTAATAATTGATCAGACATTCTGTAGAATTTCTTTGGATTTGACTGTTGCTTGGTCAAACAACAACAACAACAAAAAGTAATTTAAACATAGGCAACTAGAAATTCTGTGACAGAAAATAGTGAAAATGGCTGACATTGTAAACAGTTAATAGAGGAAATAACCTCCAGATTAATGAACAATATGTTAATAGCAGCCTTACAATATTTAATAACATTTCAAAGTTACCAGCAGCTTCTTTGAGTACTGTTGCACTAAGTGACCCCGGTGTGACTCTTGCAGATCCTATGATATGATATTTGGACCTGCCAACCTCGGGGATGATGCCATTAGGAACTTCAGAGCAAAACACCACTGCAACTCCTGCTGTCGGAAACTCAAACTTCCTGGTGAGGCATATTGACCTAATCATAAACTAAATGACATCACAAATGTGCTCGAAATCTTCAACCTTCAAGACGGCTTTTGGGTAATTTAAAGATCCCCTTCAGAAGTTCAAAATCATGCTCAGACACGTCTTGACTTTAGCACAGAGAACTTTTCCTCCATTTCCTCTTCATCGCCTAAATTACAAACACAAATCTAAGATGATATAAATTCTAATCTCTTGCAACATGTTGACTTCTTTCCTTCTTCCTCCAGATCTGAAGCGGAATGATTACACACCAGATAAGGTGACGTTCCCACAGGACGACCCTCCCAACTCGGGGGGCGGCGGCGGCAAAGAGTCCCGCCAATCAATGAGGCAGATGCTGTGATCGGTTAGAAGCGAGCGAGCGAGAGTGAGTGAGTGAGTGAGTGAGAGAGAGTGAATGATCATCATGAGGCGACACTGTTCTTATTGATTTTCGTCAAAGCCAAGGAGCAGAGAGGCGCACCCAATCAACTGGAAGAATCACATCCCTTATTTCCATGGAAACCAGTGCATGCATGCAGACTGTCATGTTTTTGTTGATTCCGCCAAAATGCTGTCGAACACAATTCAACCATCTAAACCTTTTTTGTTTTGTAGTACATAAAGGAGGAAAAGATGTTTTAAACATATTTTGTGTATGTATGTATATATGTATGTGTATATATATATGTGTGTATATGTATGTATGTATGTATGTATGTGTATATATATGTGTGTGTATATATATGTGTGTATATATATATGTGTGTATATATATGTGTATATATATGTGTGTATATATATGTGTATATGTATGTATGTGTATATATATATATATATATATGTATGTATGTGTATATATATATATATATATATATATATATATATATAT